>NC_056745.1:1465338324-1465348324 GCF_019279795.1 Protopterus annectens | reverse complement strand
CCGATGCCAGGATAAGCCTATGGGCTAGGCTTGTAAAGGCTCTAGGGCCATTAGCCTACTACACATCTATGAACCTATATTGCCAATATCCAAACAGAAATTATATTGTCTAACTGAAAGTAAACAGAAGAGTCTCCTGGGCTCTATACTGAGACCCAATTGTTTTGATATTTATTTCTCTAATCTCCAAACTGAGATTCTGGTTCCCTAGTTAAATAAGTTTATAGATGACTGCAAACTGGGTGTCACTTTCAAGACACTCCTCTGACACCTAAGCCATTCACAAATAACTTACCCTGGTTAATACCTGCTGTACAGAAAATCAGCTTAAATTAAATGTGAAAAAGTGAAATATAATTTTAGTTCATGATCAAACCCTGAACTCAACACATAGTATAGACAATACACCACTAAACAAAAATGTAGTCAGGTACCTGTGTATCTGGATTGAAATTTCTATGTCCTTTGTTTATTGTATGTTAACTGCAGTCAGGAAATCTTTCTAATTAGCCCAACTAATAGCCAAGAGTATATCATCCAACTCTAAAGATGTTATGATTCCCTCATACTCATAGGTTCATAGGTAGGTACTAGGCTATCTGCCCGAGGGCCTTTATAAGCCTAGCCAGAGTGTGTCAGCTTTTGTCACCCCACTGATTATTTAACTGAGGCTCTGTCAAGAGGAGCCAAAAAAGTGATCCCAGGGGTGTATTTTCTGTTACCCATCTACTCGTCAAGGTTTCTCTTGAAGAGTGTTAGTGAGGGGCTCTGCCTAATGTAGTTAGGAATTTTGTTCCAAAGCATGGGGAGTCTCTGTGACAGGAATCTATCCCTCCAGCATGTTATATTTATTGTTGTGGTGAGGTTTAGCTCACTAGAGCGAGTCTCTCACAGATTTCTTTAGGTGGAGCATGTCCATCAATTCTGAGTTGGGCATGGCTTTGTAAGTCAGGCAGAGATCACCTCTGAGTAAGCGATATGCCACTGAGTACAGCTGGTGTTTTTCCATTCGGGATGCATAGGACATATGTTTGAGACCAGTAATCCTCTTGGTGAGATACTTTTGTGGTCTTTCCAGCTGTTGAAAGTGTCTTGTGAGGTACATCCCAAACGGAGCATTGTACTCTATGATGGGTCTGATGAATGATGAGTAGAGGGGCACTATAACCTCTTTATTTCTAGATGCAAACCCTTTAGTAATTATATGGGCTACATAGAAGGATTTCTTAACTACTTTGACAATATGATTGTCAAAGGAGAGATTACTATCTACCTGGGTCCCCAGATCTCTTATTACCTCTTCTGTATTAAGGGGGCTGCCACCTATGTGGTAATTCATGGGTGTTTTGTTTTTCCCAAATGGGATGACTATGCATTTTTTGGCATTTAGCTTGAGACCATGACTTTGACACCAGGTGTCCGTCTTGGTAAGACCCTTTTGGAGAATGTACCTGTCAGCTGGAGAGTCAATTATGGCTCCCATTTTACAGTCATCGGCGAACTTGGTTAGCCATATCCTCCTGTGTTTGCCTGTACTTCTGAGAAGTATATGCCGAACAGTAGGGGTCCCAGGACCAAGCCTTGTGGGACATCATTTGTGACTGGTTTAGAGTCGGACCTGGAGCCCGCTATGCTTACCGTGTGAGTTCTGTCTGTAAGTCCGTTGGCAACCCATCTCGTGACGTAGGGGGTTATGTTCAGGCTGATGAGTTTTTCTATAATTCCCGAGTGGGGAATAGTGTCAAAAGCCTTGGTGAGGTCAAGGTTGACTGTGTGAACTAGCTTCACTTCATCTATGGCCTTGGTGACTGTCTTGAAGAAGTCAACCAGGTTTAGTAGGCATGATCTGCCCTTAAAGCCAAACTGGGTAAGGTCAAGTATTTGGAGGTTCCCAATGTCTTTGTTAATGAGTTCCATGATGATGTGCTCCATAGCCTTGCAGACCAGGCTAGTCAGGCTTATGGGGCAATAGTTACCAGGGTCAGTTGTGGCCTCTCCTTTGTGTAGCGGAATGACTGTTGCTGTCCGCCATTCTATGGGCATGTAGTCTGTGGAGAGGGTGAGGTTGAACAGTGTGTTTAGGTGGGGGGTTAGTTAGTTCTGTAGTTCATGCAAGACACAGCCTGGGACACCATCTGGCCCCATTGACACTGTATTTTTTGGCTTTTAAAAGGGCTGTTTTCACCTGTGTGTCTGTGATTTCTGGGACACTACATTTTTCCGGTATTGTTGTGGGCGCTTTTGGGGGTGAGAGGGGGGGTGATGTTTGCACTGAAGCTATCTGCCAGGATGTTGGCAATATCAGTGGGTTTAGTATATTTTGTGCTATTTTGCAGTAGCTCAGAGCATATCTGCAAGTTGCCACTTAGATTCTTAACATAGCTAAAGAAGGCTTTGTGGTTATCTTTCGAATCCTTGGCTATTTTTCTTTCGAAGTTAGCCTTGGTGGATTTTATGAGGGACCTTAGTTTCTTAGTGATATTAATCAGGGATGTCTTTCCTTCTTGGGATTTGCTTTTTTTCTGAACTAGTTTTCTCCTTCTATTGTATAGCCTGTTTATGTCAGGGGTCCACCAGACTGGTTTCCTTCTCTTAGGGGAGTGATTCTTGGTTTTGCTAGGGATAGCACGATCCATGCATCTTTGTAGGGGCTCGTAGAGTGCATTTGTAAAGGTTCCTGTATCTTGGACACTATTATCCTTTAGCGTGGGGGCTGTGAAACTTACCACCTCTGTCATAAGTAAGGTGAAGTTTGCTATAGAAAAGTTTTTCACAGTGGTTTCCTTGGTTGGAGGTGGTGGTGTGGTGTGGACATTCAGAGTGATTAGTTTATGGTGTGATCTAACCAGTGACGGGTTGACCTCTGGTGTGGAACACCTGTCGCCCATGCTGGCGATGACCAGGTCCAATATGTTTTCACCTCTGGTAGGGGAGTTTACCAGCTGATCCAGGGCATTTGAGTTGATAAATTCCAGGAAGTGCTGAACCTGGGAGTTTTCACTTGAGTAGTTTTCCCAGTTATCGCTAGGGTAATTGAAATCTCCCAATATCAGAGTGTTCGGTAGGACCTTCATGTTTTCCAGTGTCTCCAGAAAGGCGGAGTGGTGGTCCTGGGTCATGGAGGGTAATCTGTAGCAGGCCACAATTTGCATTGCAGATTTGCCTGATGTTAGTTGCACATGGATGATCTCGGAGGTATCATCACAGAGTAAACCAGTTACAGAGCACAACGCCCATCTTCAGGATGTATTTCACTCAACATATCAGACAACAGGAGAAGCCCCAGAAGTCCTAAGGGGATATCAGACTTAAAGACTCTGAGCTAGCAAAAGATGCTAGAGGCTGTATCTCTTTACTTAGTATTTTGTAGACCTTTGAGGGGAGATTTGTGCCTCCCCTACAGTGGCATTATAGAACCTTTTGTCCTTGAGCACCTACATCTCAGCAAGTCTAATATTCTAAAGAGCACCAGAACCAGGATCCTAGAGCTTCACCAGCAGATAAATACAGATGATGAAGAGAGAAACAGAGAGAGAGAGAGAGAGAGAGAGAGAGAGAGAGAGAGAGAGAGAGAGAGAGAGAATGATTCATTTATGTGGACATGCACTTTCTGTGGAATAGGCTTCCCTTTCAGGTTAAGCAGTGCAATGGACATCTTGAAAAAGCCTGGTAGGAACCAGGCGAAAGCGCTTGACTGATTTTTTACCTTTTTATATTTCTTAAAGAATAAAAGTTGTTGAATATCTCTCAGCTATTTTGCTCGTGATTTTCTTCAGTTGGACAAATTTTGGATCCTTCGAACCAGGTCCTGTCACCCGTGGTGGTTTTTAAGCTTTGGATTTTGTATTGCAGTGGTTTTTAAGCAGTGCAATGCATTATCATGTTTGAAACAGAACTTGTCTGACTGGATTGGTATGACAGGATTAGTAGCCTCAGATAATGAACAAACTGACCTAGCCTTCCATGAAAAAGGGTGGATATTGGCAAGACATTGATGGCCACAAGACTTAAGTCCCTTGGAACTTCTATGAATTCTGCATACACACACACACACACACACACACACACACACACACACACACACACACACACACACACACACACACACACACACACACACATAAACGCATATACACACATAAACGCATACACACGCACACACACGCACACACATACACATGCATGCACTCACACACTCACGCACACACGCACACACACACACACACACACACATACACACACAACACATACACACACAAATGTATACACACACACAACACACAGCGCATGCGCACACACACACATGCACACACAACACACACACACACACACACACACACACACACACACACACACACACACACACACACACACACACACACACACACACCACAAACGCACACACACACACACACAGTGCTCCCTACATATTACATTTTTCCACTGTGTTCACTGTAAAAGCTAAAGTTTCTGGAATTCTAACCTACCTGGGGTCATTGACCTGCAGCTCTGAGTCATAAGACTAAGAGATTTGTGGCTTGCTACAGGTCCTGACATCACAGAGTTCCACTATTTGCTTTATTTGATTGGATCCCTCCCTAACTAGTCTGTTATAACCAGTGCTAAGCTGCGCTCACCAAGGGCCAATTATTCAAGACTCTTGAGAAGTGTGGGTAATCCCTGAACTCTGAGAAACAAGCTTTTCATCAAAAAGAGAAGAAAAAAGTTTAAATTTCAGTTCTGCTTGAACATTTCAATTGCATCTATAGTGACCTGTGTGATTTATTTATTTACTTATTTATTTATTTACTGACATTGGATTACCAATAAATTCCAGCTGGATAGGTGTTTATTTTCAGTGGAGGCTCAGGGAGAAAAGCTCCAAAGTATTACAAAAATATTTTAAGAACAATAACTTTATAATTCTCAAAAATAATAAGCAGTTTAAATTAGACAAAATGTAAAAACAATGGTTAAGAATAGATAATGATTTAATATTTAGAAAAATATTAGCTAGTTTATAGATAAATTAAAGATAAGTTAGTCTAATACAAACAGGAATTGTAATATGAAATGAGAGGAAAAACATATGACATTACTTAGAAACAGGGTCACAGGAAGAGATTGAAGTAAGATGTAAGGTATGAATAAGTACTTGTTCATATTTAGGGATACGGTTTATCCTGGAGTTGAGCAAGAAGAGAGCCAGCTGTTGGCTAAGAGGGTATTGACCAGACTGATACATGTAATGAGATTCAGGCCATAGCAACATGCCATGAGTACAGACCATGTCTAGCAGATCTGATAGGTTTGTGGACAGAGAGGAGTTTTTGGTCAATGGATCATACTGACTGATTGGTAACATGGTTGTGTAGAGTGGTATTTAGTGCTGGACAAGCAGATGGATGCTGGATAATTTTATAGGCAGTGAGAAGCTGTGTATACAGGTTCATAGGTGTGTACTAGGCTAATGGCCCTGGAGCCTTTACAAACCTAGCCCATAGAAGTTCCCTGGCATCGTGCCGCCCGATGTTAGTTACCAGTGCCTCTATCAAGTAGAGCTATTGGAGTGATCCCTGGGGTGAACTTTCTATTACCCATCCACTCATCAAGATTTCTCCTGAAGAGGGTCAGTGAGGTGCTCTGCTTGACATGAATGGGAAGTCTATTCAACAGCATGGGCAGTCTCTGGGTGAGAAACCTGTCCCTCCAGCATGTTCTGTTGATTGTGGTAATGAGGTTGAGGTCTCTGGAGCATCTGGTGTGGAGGGATTGGGATTTCTTTAGATGTTAAATTTTTAACAGAGCTGGGTCATACTTAGCTTTGTAAGTCAAGCAGAGATCACCTCTAAGTAGA
Source organism: Protopterus annectens (assembly GCF_019279795.1). Taxonomy (NCBI): domain Eukaryota; kingdom Metazoa; phylum Chordata; order Ceratodontiformes; family Protopteridae; genus Protopterus; species Protopterus annectens. Next base: position 1,465,342,467 of record NC_056745.1, on the reverse strand, counting down.
CGATATGAGACAAGAGAATAGCTGGAGTCTTTTGAGTCTGTCCGTGTAGGACGTGTTTAATGCCTATGATCCTCTTCGTGATGTTATGTTAGTTGATGTGGTAGTTGTAACCAATTTAAGCTTTTTATTGCTATACAGTGGTGAGTTCTGAAAGAGGTATCTGATGCAAATTTAGCCACATTATAATAGGATTGTTCAAGTTTTGAGTTTTGTGATGCCTGGAGATTAGTTAGGATAAGAGTGCAAATGTAGTTTATGACTCTGTAAAGCATTCATAATTTTTTATGAGTTTTATGTAATTGTTACATGCGGATCAAATTTAAAATTATCATCCACCATCATCCCTTACCATTTTTTATGAGAAGTGGCTTAAATGATTGTATTATTAAGAGAGAAGATTTTTTTTTCTTGAGAAAAATGATTATTTCGGGGGGTAGAGTAATTTTTTTTTAGGTGGGGGGGGGTGGAGGTTGAGCATGAGTTGTGAGTTACAATGCCATATTCCAGTGGTTGTTAAAGCTTCCTGAGTAATTTTTTGAGATGTGCCAGATTACCAGATGAGCAAATGAGTGTGGCTATGAGTGAGATGAGCATATGAGTGTGGCTATGAGTGAAATGAATCTGTTCTATGCACTTGTCTACATTTGCCATGATTTAACCAAAAAGTAATATGTTTGCATGTTCCCTTGTTCCGGGACCTTAGTCTTGTAGGTTCATTGGCAGTTGTGTGAGAATTGTGAATTACTACAGGGTCTGAGCATCATTTATGAATTATACTTCAGTTCTAGTTCCATAAGTGCAATTATTTGCAAAGGTAATTGCTTTATATTTGAACTTGGTCTAGAACCTTAGTCTTGTCATTTATTTCACAGTTGTGGGGAAATTGTGAATCACTGCAGAATATTAATTTTAGTCATTTATTACTGCATTTTTCCATAAGCAGTTGTTACTGGTAAACCTATGCTTGATCTGATGCCTTAGATTGTAGTGGCATTATTGTAATTTTTGCATCTGGATTTTGTTCTTTGCTTCAGCAACTGTTAAATTTCAGTTTTGTTGATACAGTCTTAATTCTGTTTATCATTTGCCTGGTTAAAGTTGCATTCCAGTGCCCTTCTCTTTGTTACATTTTCTATTGTTTTTCCTCTCTTCTTGTATCAGCTACATTATTATAATTCCCTCCAATTTCCACTGATAAAACGCTACAGTTTCTGAAATTCTAACCTACTTTGAGGTTATTGACCTGTAGCTCAGAGCCATACAACTAAGAGAACTCTGCTTTGCTGTAGGTTACAAAGTCACAGACCTCCACCATTGGCTTTATTTAATTGGCTCTGTCTTTAGTTTAACTGCTATAACCTGCACAGAGATGCATTTATTCCAGACCCTGAGAAGTGTTGAACTGTGAGACACCTGTTTTTCATCTAAATGGGAAGAAAGAAAGCTGAGCTTTGCTGCACTCAGTGCATCCCCGCCATTGGAATCGCTATATAATGGGTTAATGGTGTAAGTTTTTTTCCTTATAAGAAATCTGCAAATCTATACAGCATTATACATTCAGGTCTGAGACTCAAATAACCATGCAAAGCCCAAATAAATACATCTTGAGCTGCAGTACATCCCTGATAATAACTTGGCATTTTGCCATGCCTTAGTAGTAAGTCCACCCCAAAAGTCTAATAAACAAAGCAAGCTACAAGTGGTTATAGTCACCTCCGCCCCTCTGATTCAGTGCTGTAAAAACCATAGACAAGCACTTCCCCACAACTTCTGTAGCTAGCCTGACTGAGATGGGTATCTTGACAGTCAGATCTACTACATACATAATGTCCTTGGAGGCAATAATCTCATACACAGTAAACTCAGACACCAAAATTGTCAGCAGGTCACCACACACCACACCTCACCAATACCATAACAATATACATAATCCATCATATGCTGAGATTGTAAAGATTAAATTGCCTGAACCTCAAGGATCTCCAAAATGCAACACAGACACAAAGCACAAATAGCAATTTAGGCCTTCCACCTTATATAGCACAGGGAGTTCCAAAGTCATGGATGGTCACCCTGTAAGGCAGGAATCTATCCAACCAAACATTCTAATTATAGTTGAGGCCATTGTAATACATACAAATGTACCTCTTACCATGCTGAGCAAGGAAAGAGAGACAGTTAATTGCTTGTTTGGTTACTGGATCCATCAGATCACACATGCATAAACACATAAATACACACACAGAGTCTATATTACCACATCGAAAGCACAGGTCAGCAAATGCCTGTTCGCTGACTAATAAAGAGTGAACTGTCATTTCTGTGAATGGCCACTACAGCTAATTTTTTCCTAGGGAAAAAATTGCTTGGCCATTGTCATGGATTTGCCCTTTTCCTCACTGTAGTACAATATTGGAATTGGTATATTTAGTTAGGGGGGCTGTGAGGGGCAGAGCTCCACACATTGGGGGTGTGGGGTATGAAACCCCCCCCACTTTGATAGGTTTTCAATCCTGTCCCATTTTTTTCTGCTTGGCCAAGTGATTTTTTCCTCTAGGAAAAAATTTGCTAAAGTGGCCGTTCGTGGAAATGACAGTTTGTTCTTTATTGGTTGTCAAACAGGTGTTCACTGATCTGTCCTTTTGATGTGGTAATATAGACTCACACACACACACACACACACACACACACACACACACACACACACACACACACACACACACACACACACACACACACACACACACAATAGTCCTGAGTGAGTACTAATTTGACTCTGTCTTAGTATATGATGACATGAGATTAACTTCCCTGGGCTACATGAAGAGAGACATGATGGAGCTCTCCGATTGCAGCAAGCAACATTCTACCTTCTCCAATGATCATGCTGCAATAATAGCAAAAAATAAGCAAGTCAATAATTGGCTTAGTGTTTAGTGTTATTCAAAGGGGGGGGTCGAATATTTATCAGACTGGGAGGATATGATTGACAGACCATGCAGTTTCACCAGGGATGGCCTGCATCTGTTGCCATTAGGGTTTCATTTATTAGTAAAGACATTGTCCACCCCTATAGTACCTTTATTAAGCAATATGAGCCCGATAAACCTGCCAACATAATGAAGCAAGCAAAGGAAAATATGAAGGTGCTACTGATCAAAACTAGGAGCCTAAACAAGAAAGTCTACTCCCTACAAACCTTTCTCACCTTATAGGATGTAGATGTCTGTGTAGTAACTGAGACATGGTTTAAAATGGTGGAGAGCACTCTGACTGGGCAGGGCTATAATGCCTTCCACAAGTTTAGACCAGCTACTGTGCAAGAGGGGAAAAAAACAAATGAAGTTGTCTTTGTGTCAGTCTACATCCCGAAGAGTCTCGCATTTTGGCTGATAAAAGCAGCAGGATGCGCTAGAGCTTCTTCATGTCTAAATAACCATCAGAAAGGTCCCAGACCATTTATTAGTTTGCTATAGAAGTCCCTCTGTGCCCCAAGAATACCACTACACCTATATACATGAACTGGAATCACTCATTATTAACTCAATACCATTTTCTGAAGTGATCTAAACTATCCAACCTTAGGCTGCGAAACCTACACCACCACTACTGCACAAGCACAGAGATTCCTGGACATTGTTAATACAAATGCCCTGGAAAAATTAGTCTGACTATTTACTAGGGAGAACAACATATTGGATCTTGTCCTTACAAATATGGGGGCATCTTGTATCATCCCTTGTGTATCTTTGTCACTTGCTTGACCATAGAGCCGTCTCATTCGAAATAAAATTAAAACCAGAGACCTCTTCCACCCAAAGACAAACTACTTACTCCAGAGTGATGCATTGGCAAGCTTCAAATCCCCACCAAACCCAGTTAACTTCACTGAATACATGGAAATGTATACTTCCACACTATGCCAACATTTAAACAGCTGCATGGATGCAGCTGGACCCTGTAAGAACAAGTGCAGGACAAACCCCAGAAACAAACCCACATGGTGGAACCATAATATTAGCAAGCTTTACAGTAAAGGGAAGTGAATTGTGACCAAAAGTAAAAATAGTAATTCACAGAATGTTTGAACTCTCATCAATGCAATAAAGAAACAACTGGGAGTTTAATAAAATCCAACAAAGC
>NC_056745.1:1465288324-1465333324 GCF_019279795.1 Protopterus annectens | reverse complement strand
AGTGTACATGTATGTATGTTTGTATGTGTACATATGTATGCATGTGTGCATGTATGCATGTTCGTGTGTATGCATGTATGCATGGATGAATGTGCATGTGGATGCGTGTATGCATGTATTCATGTATGTGTGCATGTATGTATGTATGTGTATGTTCATATGCATGTTATTATGTATCTATGTATATGTGCATGTGTTTATGCATGTATGCATGTGCGTATACATGTATGTGCACATATGTGTATGCATGTGCATTTGCATGTGTGTATATATGTATGTGTGTAAGTATATATATATATATATATATATATATATATATATATATATCTATGCTGTATATGTATGTGTATGGATGGATGGATGCATGCATGTTTGTGTTTATGTATATACGTGAGTGTATGCATGTTTGTACGCATGTGTGTATTTGTAAGTATCTAGGTATGCATATGCATGTATGTATATATGTATGTCTGCACATGTGTATGTTTGTGTATGTATGCACATACACGTGCAAGTGTGTATGCATGCATGCATGCGTGTGTGTGTGTGTGCATGTGTGTGTGTTTGTGTGTTTGTGGATATATGTATATATGTATATGTGTGTATTTAAGTATGTATGCATGTGTGCATGTATGTAACTAAATCATTCATTATTACACCTTCAGTATTGCACAATGTAGCACTATGGGCATAATAGGTTTGATTATTCAGAAAAATGTTATTGTGGTTTTGCAACTCCTGTTATAATAATAACCCTCATTGACAGCATGTTTTCAAATGTACTATGGTTCCTCACTGAATATAACTTCAGTGGAAATACATTCATCAAATACTCACTGACTCCATACCATTAACAGACAAGCTGGCAGATTGGGAAAGTCACTGATATCTGGTATAGTCTTACTGCAGAGTAATTTCTGAACTTAGAGTAAAAAATACAAGAGAGGGAGAGGGGGTATGTTTGTACTGACTCAATAAAAATGAAAAGAATGGAAAATGTTAAAATTATTTGTAATTTAAATACTGTATGATACAAACCCTATGAACCTGTACATAATGCGGAAGTAGACAGTATTTAACACTGGTTGCATGTACTTAAAAACCCTATACTACCCTGCAGGACTTTATGTAGCATTGAATGGCATACAAAATGTTTTATATTCATAAACTCATTCATGAAATGGTGGACAATTTCATGTGACAACTTTCATTTTCTCATTCTACATGTCAGTGTGTACCAATCACCAGACGCCTACATTAAACATCCTACCCACCAGTTGTGCACCACACAACATGGCAGCCCCAGTGCAGTCACCAGTGGTCTTGGTGATGCAACAGAGAACAACACAATGGTGCTGTGCTGACATGCAAAATGATCCCCCTTACTAGTAGCATGTAGTGGTGAGCATTATATTAGAGTCAGAACAATTGAAAAGAAAATCCAAATGTTTGCTTTCAAGAAAGAAAATTCCTTACAGGCAATGAAGTCTCCTACGGTACAGGCAAAACCTGCTAGTACACACTACGCCACCCCACCTTCACTGCTGGTGGACTTCAGCCAGTGGGAGTTCACCCAATATCAGATCTCTTCATTTCCATAATATGGTAATGACTTCAGTACCACTCACATGATCCAAGAACCAGTCACATGACCAGAACAGTACTCACATGCCTGGTAATTAGTGCCTGAGCCATAGGTTCATTGGTTTATAGGTGTTTATTAGGCTAACAACCACAAACACTTTTTTAAGTCTAGCCATGCATACCAAATCTCTGACAAGTTCTCATACTCTTGATAATTGTAAGCAGGGACTTAGGAAATGAACCATTTACAGGCTGCCTGTGACCATTAGAGACATAAATGCCAAATCAGGGATGAATTTCTTGTTCCCCATCCAATTGTACAAGTTACACTTGAGAACTGGGCTAGGAAGGGATTCCACTTCACATGGATAGGGACCCAATTCCAATGAACGGGTAGCCTTTGGCATACATACCTGTCTCTCCAGCAGGTCCTATTTATATCCTAGGCATGGTTTAATTCTTGTGGCAATTCTGGTGTTATTTGTTTTGAGGATATGCAGAAAGCCATCAAAGTGAGGTCTGATAATGCCTTGTATGCCAGGTATAGATCTCCCCTCAACAGCCTGCAGGAGACAGAATACAGGGATAAGGCCTTGAGGCAGTCTGCATAGGACATGTTACTTACACCCTGTATTCTTTTAGTGAGGAACCTCTGTGGATGTGGATGTTCCAGTTGTTGATATGCCTTGTTAAGTACATACGAAAGGGGGCATTATACTCAATGATAGGTTTGATGAATGCTGAATACAGTGGAGCTCTTTGAACCTAGATGCCATACCTTTGTTTATAAGTTGCACAATGCAGAATGATTTCCTCACTACTGTAGACATGTGATGGTCAAAGGCTAGATTACTGTCTATGTGTGTCCCCAAGTCTCTCACCACTTAGTCAACTCTTAGGGGTGTGTTGTCAATATGCTAGTTATCAGGGGTGGATGACTTCCCAAAAGGTACCATTATAGATTTTGTGGCATTTTGTTTTAGTCTATGGCTTGGACAATAGTTACATGTCTGTGTCAGCCCCTTCTGAAGAACATTTGTGTCAGTAGGGGAATCAATGACTGCTCCTAATTTTCAGTCATCTGCAAATTTAGTCAGCCAGAGGCCATTGACATTGGCCTTGGCTTCAGAGAAGTAAATGCCAAAAAGGAACAGTCCCAGGACCAATCCTTGAGGGACTGCATTGTGACTGGCCTCTTTGTAGAGGTAAGATCCCCAATTCTAATGTCCTCTGTTCTATCTATGATCCAGCTGGCTATTCACCAGCTTACACAAGGGTTGGTAGCTAACATCTTGAGTTTGTCAACTATGCCCAAGTGAGGATGTAAAGATGTGAAGTAGTGCCAGCTATGCCAGAGAGAGTAGGGCAGTGCATGTGCAACATATGCCAGCATAGCTTGCTGGAGTTTTGTAAAGAATTAAAGAAGTATATTCCATTTGTATATCAAACTGATTTGTGCAGGTGGTTGTGCTGAAAATGTATTTGTAAAGTTGCTTGTGTTAAAAATGTACCAACAATGGGTCCTGCTGGACAGAAAAGAAATACACCTGTATGTCAGACTATATTGTAACTGTTTAATATATTGTAACAGAGGATGCTGGCAGAGAATAGGTTAATCTCGGTCCACCTAACTTTGAAAAATAGTTTGAAATTAAATTATCTGGTTTAGGCTATAAAATTGTATCTTACAGTTCTGACTGCAGCCACAGACAAAATGTCTGTGAAAACCAGGACTTGAAGTCCTACTGTATTGTCCTTAGGGGTGAACTAACAGCTACCCTGGAAGGGTAGATGTTTTTGAAATTATTTTATAACTTCCAGATGCTATAACACATCTTAGCAAAGCTCAATATGTGTTAGATTCTGGTTCATTTTTTAGTAAAGGCGGTAGTGTGGGAACTAGAAACCAGATGACCAGATATATGTGATGTCATTCTGTAATCCAGCACTGAAATGATGTTTTAATACTACATAAGACAGAAGTCTCAGGGCAGTCTATTTGTGAAATCTGACAAGAAGGAAGAACACTCACCCACATCATCTTGCCTTGCTCTAGTAAGTGAACTAGGGGGCAGTAATTGCAGTCAGGAAAGCCTAGTGAGATTAAATATTATGTGTGTGAACATTTCCATCTATTTTATTTTTAATATTTCCTGTAATTGAAAGTCTGTTTCTTGTAAATAGATATTTAGTATTTTCATGTTCTTTTATGATTTATTATTAAATATATTTAAACTTTTCATTGTGGCTGGTCTTTTAGAAAATATTTTAACCTTTGAGAGTACTTATATTTATTTGGTAACAGTGTGACCACTCCTGAAAGCCTTTCTGCATTGGTCAAACACTACCATTTGTATTAGGATTAATTTTACTCAGTATAATTGGGTACCCTTGTAAGAACCTTAGAGTGTGTTCTGGTGGCAGTATCTACCTTATAGTCTTGGCAGAGGGGGCATAGCTGGTAAAGCTATGCCAGCCTTTCCCAGGTGTGTATGTGAAAATCAAATTTCAAAGAGTGCGTGTCTGTCAGCTACTTAGTAGCAGCGACACAGAAGACTGGTTTTACAGAGACAGTGGTGGAGGACCTGGCTTGGAACACTTGGTTGAGGACTCAACCCTACAGCTTTAGTCAGTGTGGTATCTTATTTGGGGCCTGGAGAGAGAGAGAGGAAGTCAAGCCCCAGGAAGGAAGTGTGTTTCCACTGTGCTCTTAAGAGAAATTGTGCTTGGTGCAGAAACCTGCATCTGGAAATACTGTCTGTATCTGTCTTTGTTCCAAGTGAACATCCCTCACCGGTGTCAGTGATGAGGATTGAGGCTCCATGATTACTGGCCCAAAGGAGGAACATCACAGGGGTATTATATCAATGCCTTGGCCAGGTCAAGGTAGGCAGTGTGAACCATTTTGCCCTCATTCATTGCTCTGGTGGCCTTCGCAAAGAAATATGCCAGACTGAATATGCATGACCTGCCCTTGATGAAACCAAGTTGGGTTGGTTCCAGTGTCTGGAGGTTTCCTATGGCATCATTGATCATTTCAATTATAATTCTTTCCATAGCTTTGCATATGAGATTAGTGAGACTTTTCGGTCTGCTGTTTCCAGGGTCTGTAGATGACAACCTTTGTGCAGAGGGATGACTGTTGTGGTTCTCCTTTCATGAGATTCAAAGCCTGTTTGGAGGCTACCATTAAATAGCAATTCCAGATGGCCTGATAGGTCTTGTTTGATGCTATTTAGAGATCCGTAGATATTGTCTGGGTCCATTGATGTAGTGTTCTTGACCTTAGAGAGAGCATTAAGGACTTGTTCCCTAGTGATAGCAGGGGACGGGATTATATTTGGTGGTATTTCCTGAGGAGAAATGTAGGGAGGGGAGAGAGAGAGAGGGGTAACATTGGAGCTGAATTCATCGGCTAGTAGGTTTATTATATCTTCTGGCTCAGTATAGGTGGCTCCATTAACAATGAGTTCTACACACACTTGTGTATTGCCTTTGAGGTTGCAGACATAGCTGAAGAATGCCTTTTGGTTGTCCTTTACTTCAAATTTGGATTTGGTAGACTTTATTTGTCCTCTGAGTTGTTTAGTTTGTTGAGAGTGCTTTTGTCCTGCTAAGTGCTTCACATCCCAATTTGTGCTATGATTTTATTCCTTCTCCTATATAGCCGATTGATTTTGTGATACCACCAGGGAGGCTTGCTTTTTGAGTTAGTTCTGTACTTCGTCCTGGTGGGTATAGCTGCCTCTATTGCAGCTAGTAACATGCTTGTATAGGCTTTCTGTAAACAGTTCTGTGTAGGCATCAGTATTCTCAGGGTTTATGGGGCTTGAAATTTTACCAGGTTATCACTTAATAGTAGGAAGTTAGTCTTAGAGTAATTCCTGAATATTCCAGGCTTAGCAGGGGTTCCAAGTTTTATTTTTACTTCCAAGGAGACCATGTTGTGGTCTGATCTTACCAGAGAAGATGTTACACTAATGGGTGTGCAGCATTCTCCCATATTAGGGAGGACCAGATCCAGTGTGATTATGCTCTTGGTTGGTGTGTTGACAATCTGGTCCAAGAAGTTTGTGTTTACAAAATCCATGAATCTTTATGCTTTTACATTTGGTGTCACACATGATTCCCAGTTAATAGTGGAGTAATTAAAGTTGCCCATGAATACATAGTATGGGTTTCCTCGGTCATAGAGAGAGTATCACCAATCCCAAGATGAGAAGCAGGCCATAGGCTCTTTGGTGATCTACCGTCTTTTCCCAGATTATGAAAAGGTCTATTGGCTTGTTGTAGCCCTTTCCTGGTAAGTTATCTTGACTATCAACCAGACTAATTATGAAAGTCAAACACAGACACTCACTGCCCAATCAGAAACAGTCAGGAATCAATGCACTCTTCTTCTCTCACCTGAAACAAATCATAAGCACAAATTCCAAGCTGGTGCATATGGAGCTGTTAGGCTTTTCGGTGACCAGCAGTCTCCAGGAAATAATGTCCCTATTCTCATTCTCTCACCAGGAGCAAAACAAAAGCACTATTTCTGAGATTACCACTGAGATGCAGTATGTGGGCTCAGTAGTAATTAATCATCTTGGAGTAGATGTTGCAGATTTAAAATGTAAGATGGAAAAAAATAATATCCTAAGAGCTGCAGTGTGCACTAAGCAGTTATATGAGAAAAGGGGGTAACTTAGCTTGAGGCCATGGCTCTGGCACCAGTTGTCTGTTTCTATGAGGCCCATTTGGAGGATGCTTGTGTTGACTGGAGAGTCGATTATGGCACCCAGTTTGCAGTCATCTGCGAACTTGGTCAGCCACAGTCCTTCCATGTTGTCCTGTGCCTCCGAGAAATATATAAAGAACAAGAGAGGTCCCAGGACTGAGCCTTGTGGGATGCCACTTGTAACTGGTTTGAAGTATGACATGGCTCCAGCAATTCTAACCATGTGGGTTCTGTCCTTGAGCCAGTTTGCAACCCATCTAGTGACATAGGGGTTTATATTTAAGCTGGTGAGCTTATCTATAATGCCCGAGTGGGGTATTGTATCGAAGGCTTTTGCGAGGTCCAGGTAGGCTGTGTGGACCACCTTCCCCTCGTCAATGGCCTTGGTGACTGTTTCAAAGAAATCAACCAGGTTTAAGAGGCAGGATCAGCCCTTAACAAAGCCAAACTGGGTAGGATCCAGTGTCTGTAGGTCCCCAATATCTTTATTTATGAGGTTCATGATGATCCTTTCCAAAGCTTTGCAGACCAAGCTAGTCAGGCTTATGGGGCGATACTTTCCAGGGTCCGTTGAGGCACCACATTTGTGGAGAGGGACCACTGTTGCTGTACGCCACTCTTTGGGTACATATCCTGTAGTAAGGCTGAGATTGAACAGTAGTTTTATGTTTGGGTTTAGCTCTTCTTGGAATTCATGTAGGACGCAGCCCGGGACACCGTCTGGTCCCATTGATGCTGTGTTATTTGCTTTGGAGAGGGCAGCTCTTACCTGAGCATCTGAGATGTCAGGGGAGCAGCACTCTGCTGGGATAGATATTTGCCCTTTTGGTGGGGAGGGGGGGGAGTTTGCACTGAACCTATCAGCTAGGATGTTGGCAATGTCTGTGGGTTCGATGTATTTTTTGTCATTTTGGACTAATTCTGAGCATATATGGGAATTCCCACCCAGGTTCCTAACATAACTAAAGAAAGCCTTGTGATTATCCTTAGTGTCCTGTGCAATTTTTCTCTCGAAGTTGGCCTTAGACGATTTTATGAGTGGCCGTAGTTTTTTGCTAATACTGATCAGAGATGCCTTCCCTTTTTGGGATTTTGCTCTATCATGTAGTAGCTTCCTCCTTCTATTGTATAGTTTGTTTATGGCTGGGGTCCAACAGACAGGACGTCTGCCTTTGGAGGACTGGGTCTTGGTTTTATTTGGGATTGCATGATCCATGCATTCCTGAAGGTGTTCATAGAATGCATTTATAAAGGATTCTGCGGTCTGGGCTGTATTTTCCACAGGCTCGGGGGCTTTGAAGGATTCCACCTCGGTTTTGAGGAGTGTGAAATTTGCTTTAAAGAAGTTTTTCACTGTGGTTTTCTGGGCAGGGGGTGGGGTTGGGATGTGAATATCCAGTGAGATTAGTTTATGGTCTGATCTTACCAATGAGGGATACACTTCTGGTCTGGAGCATAAAGTCCCCATGTTGGTGATGATCAGGTCCAGTATGTTTTCCCCTCTTGTGGGAGTGGTAACAAGTTGTTCCATAGCATTTGAGTTTATAAATTCTAGGAACCTTTGGGCTAGGGTGTTGGAGCTAGAGTAATGCTCCCAGTCTATGTTTGGGTAGTTGAAGTCGCCCAATATAATGGTGTTTGGAGAGACCTTCATATTTTCCAGTGTTCTCAGGAAGGCCGAGTGGGGTTCCTGGGTTTGGGAGGGTGGTCTGTAGCAGGCTATAAACTGGAAGGCAGTTTTACCCACTGTTAGTTGCACATGGATAGTCTCTGATGCTTCGTGCTGTGCCACCAACCTGGAGGTGTGGGTATCTTTGACGAATATTGATACTCTCCCTCCTTTTGCTGTTTGGTCCAAGTTTTGGGGCCAAAAGGTATGGTATGAGGTATAACCTGGTAGTGCTGGGGTGCTCTCGGGAGCCTTGAACCAGGTTTCTGTTACTGCACAGATATCGATGTTCTCCATGCTAAGGAGAGCTTCGAGTGCATGCATCTTGAGGTTTAGACTTCTGGCATTGAGTAGCATTACTCTTAGTTTCTTATCCCTTGTGATACCTATGGAGGTGGGTTTGTCTTTTGAGCCTTGCCTAAAAAAGGCACTATGAGGGAAGCAAGAGCCTTTGCCAATATCCGAAAGCCCAGGGGTGACAGGTGCAAGCTGTCCCTAGCGAAGCATCGTGGCTTGTCGAGCATGTCATCCCAGGCTGACAGGTATTGGATCCCCTTTGAATGACACCAATACTTAAGCCAATTGTTGAAATTGATCATCTTGTCTTCATATTGTGGCATCATTCTTGGTGAGGGTAAGATGCTTCTCAAGGTCAGGGTCATACCGGCCTGGGCTACATGCTCAGAGAGCTCCTCTATGTCTCTTTTCATGTAGCCCAGAGAAGTATGTCTCAGGTCATTCACACCAGCATGGACAATGACCGAATCATATTTGTACTTGCCTTGGAGTGACCTGAGTGCTTGTGTTATGTGGCAGATCCTAGCACCCGACAGGTAGCTCACCGTGACCTTCTCCTTGTTCAGCCTGGTGAGTGGGACGTCAGTGTGCCTGACAATAGTCACCTATTACAAGTGTATCAGGTGTGTTGTTTAGCCTTAAGGGCTGTAACAGTTCAGCACACTGGCTTTGTGAGCTATGTGTTGCACATGTTTTGTTTTGGGGTAGCGGTTGCTTGGGTGTCTGCTTTGGAGGTCTCTGCTGCTTAGGCAGATTTTTTATTTAGAGCCTCCAAGTATGTTTTTGTGTGTTTATTTGTTTGGTTTGCTGTCGTGATAGGTCTATGTGAGACTGGAATTGTAGTGAGTGTGGATTCTTTCTCCTCCTGACTGGTTACGCCAGTACTGAGTTGAGAGAGCTTAGCCTCCAGTTTGGCTATATGGTTGCATCTCTCACATGTGTTGGAATTTCTTGGGAGGAGGAGAGGGTTGTCTGTGTACATGAGGCAGTTGTAACATTGCCTCAGGATTCCCAGATTCACCAGATGGACTGGAGAGGAGATTGACAACTGAACTTTGGACATGCTAGAATAGTATTGGGAATTCCTTTATAATTGAAAAAAAAGGGCCAGTGGGGAACAAGGTACTCAAGGGGAGTTTGTGAGGGTGTAGTGCTTTTAATTTTTTAGTGCTGACTTATATAATTGCTTTAGTGAGCAAGTGCCAGGTAACTTAAATGCAATGTGTTACAGGTAACTTAAATGCAAAAATGACAAACAGTAACTTTCTTTCAAGTGAAACAAGGAAATAAGTACAGTAAGCAATGCAGATATCACTAGGGATCCACAGAAGTGCTGAAAAGCCGTGTTTTAGGTGGAATTAGCGTTTCAGGGAAATAACAAGCAAACAAACAACAAGCATACAAACAAAGCAGGCCTGGATCTAGTCTATGCTACAGCAAACAAGGTGTACCAATTTCAGTAAGAAACAGTTCAAATATGCAGGCACTATAAGCCTTTAACCAGAAATTCCCAGCTCAGAAGGGCAGAGTCCAGCCTCTCCTCCCACAAGAGTGCAGAAACTGGCCTGAAGCCCAAGTGCTTAAACCAGAACTAATACACTTTTAGAATAACAGACACTGAGCCCTCAATCAGCAGTTCCCAACTTAGAAGGATGTAAGCTACCTGTCCAGCCACCACAGTGCAGGCCACAAACCTTCCTAATGTAAAACAACTGGTCTGAAGCCCAAGTGCTTAATCCAAAAGACTTAGAATGATAGCTACACTTTAATCAAGTTACTACCAAGCAGTAATAAATACAATTGAATGCTTTAAAGAATGCCTGGATTAGTGCTCAAGTTATTCAAACAAAGCTAGATTCAGCAGGCCTGGATCTAGTCTATGCTACAGCAAACAAGGTGTACCAATTTCAGTAAGAAGCAGTTCAAATATGCAGGCACTATAAGCCTTCAACCAGAAATTCCCAGCTCAGAAGGGCAGAGTCCAGCCTCTCCTCCCACAAGAGTGCAGACCACAAACCCTCTTAATGTAAAATAACTGGCCTGAGGCCCAAGTGCTTAAACCAGAATTAATACACTTTTAGAATAACAGACACTGAGCCCTCAGTCAGCAGTTCCCAACTTAGAAGGATGTAATCTACCTGTTCTGCCACTACAGTGCAGACCACAAACCTTCTTAATGTAAAACAACTGGTTTGAAGCCCAAGTGCTTAAACTAAAAGGCTTAGAATGAGTTACACCAAGCAGTAATAAATACAATTGAGTACTATTAAGATGACGCAAAAGCAAAATAAAGTAGGAAGAAACACAAATACAGTAAAAGCAGATACATTTTTTTTTTTTTTTTTTGAGTGAGCAAATAAGATGGGCCCAGGAGTTACAGGACAGAAACAAGTGCAAATGCAGGCCTTCAAATCAGAAAGTTGAGAGAGATGGAAGACCGCCCAAATGGCCAATAACTACAAATTCTGGGCCAGAACCACTCCTTATGTGGTAGACAGGTTACCTAATGCTTACCACTCCCACTGATAAGCTAAAATGTTTCCCTCCAACACAGAAAGGGTTGGGGGGCTCAGAAGCTTACAAACAGTCCTGGATACAGCAAATCTGTATCTGGAACAGGAAAGGTAGGAAGCAGGCTTACATTTTTTTTTCAGAAAAGTAGCAAAAACAGTAGTAAAAACAATTCACATGCAGTGCAAGCTGGCACACTTGAGTATGTAGCAATATTAGTCCACGCACAGTTTGAAAAAATGTAATTAAATTAAAAAGGACTAAAAGCAAGTGCAGAAAGGGTTTATTAGGTAGAATGCAGTAAAGAGATGGGACTGGGGGAGTGTCCTAGATCAAATCTACAGTGGGGCGGGCACTGCAAAAGCCATCAAATTTAAACTACAACCAAGAACAGGGAGGGGGGGGTGGGAAAGACAGTTTCAACAGAGATGTGAGGAATCACAGTGCAAATTATAAAACCAGAATAATATATACTGATCTCTGTATATTTGCAGAAAAGTAAGATAACAGATATCTAAGCAACAAATTAGCTCTATAATACAGAATAATACAGAAAAATATACTCAGCTCTATATATTTGCAGATAGTCTTGTAAGGCTCTCTCTCAGTGCACAGGTTCCAATTTAAATTTAGTTACAATTTAATCAGGCTACTAACAAGCAGTAATAAAGGCAGCAGAATAAATCTGAGTACTTTTAAAAGAGGCAAAAGCAAAATAAGGTAATAAAGTAGGAAGAAACACAAATACAGTGAGATAGAGGAAACAGAGCAGATTAAGATACTATAGGGGAATGCCCTTCCCAAGTGCTCTCTCTGTACACTGCAGAGGAGATGGGACTGGTAAGAGTATCCAAAATCAAAATATGACCTCACTGTACTCAGTTGAGTGAGCAAATGAGATGGGTCCAGGAGGAGTGTGCAAAAAGAGATTTACAGCAGGGGCAGGCAGTTCCAAAGCCACCAAGATTAACACCACAACAAGAAACAGGGACGGGGGGGTGGGGAACTACTGCAGAGATTCAGAGACACACACAACATTTACTGAATACTAGAAATGTAACCAACACAGATTTTAATGCTAACAGAAAACCCCAAGCTGTTTAACACTTAACAAAGGAATTTCACAGCAGTCTAACAACTACTGCAGAGATTCAGAGACACACACAACATTTACTGAATACTAGAAATGTAACCAACACAGATTTTAATGCTAACAGAAACCCCCAAGCTGTTTAACACTTAACAAAGGAATTTCACAGCAGTCTAACAACTACTGCAGAGATTCAGAGACACACACAATATTTACTGAATCCAAGACACACAATAATTACTCACTCAAATCTTTAATAAGTGCAGAAAATATACTTAAATCAGCTTATGTTCAGTTGATATATGCAGACAAGTCTCAGTAGCCAGCAACTCGATTTAAAATGATTACTAGAAATGTAACCAACACAGATTTTAATGTTAGCAGAAACCCCCAAGCTAATTAAGACTAACAAAGGAATTTCAAGCAGTCTAACAACTTTCAGTGAGCTCAGATGGCTAACTGCAGAGATTCAGAGACACAATATTTACTGAATCCAAGACATACAATAATTACTCACTCAAATCTTAAATAAGTGCAGAAAATATACTTAAATCAGCTTATGTCCAGTTGATATATGCAGACAAGTCTCAGTAGCCAGCAACTCAATTTAACATGATTACTAGAAATGTAACCAACACAGACTTTTGAAGCTCTGAGAACAGCAGATGAAGTTTCTTAGATGCACTAGTAAAGCCTTTTAGACCATTAGTGAAACAAAATGTGATGCAAATTTTATAACTTATTTCCAGTTCGCTATGGAACAGAAATACAGCTGAACATGAAGGACATATAATGTCAAAGCAGGAACTGAATAGACTACTGCAACCGATTTATACACAGGCTTCTGAAAACCTTGTGCTGTTTCTTCAAGATAAGGTATGTCATTTGTTTGCACTATATATATATTTATATGTACCACTTTGCAATAAGCTGAGATGCCACCATTTGACCCATCTTTACCTTCTGTTTACAGCTGAGTACTGATGACTTCACACGTTACAGCAGAGCTCATGGAGACGAACACCCTTTCCAGAGCGTGCAGGCAAGCATGCCCATGCCATATGGGATTTTCTTTCAGTTTTTTTTCTTAGTGCACACTGCAGATTACAATTTTGTGAAAGTACAACTCCAAACTTTTGATCAGCTATGCAGCAAATGCAAGATGTCAGCAGTTTTATTTAAGCTGTTTACTAAACTCTGACTATAAAGTTGGCTTCCTGCCCATTGAGAACATATCGGTTTTAACTTTTGACTGTAAATTAATGCCTCTAAAAGTTAAGGTTTAGCCTCTGATATGTGATATGAATTAATGAAATAAATCATTTTTCATTGACAAACTTTTATTTACAAAAATAACACTTTTTACAGAGCACAGCTCTCATACAGAGTACACTCCAAAGTTCTATAGTTGCTTGTATTACATCTCAGTTCCATTTATGCTTCATACAATTTTGGTTTACATCTCCTACAAGTTTAATGTTTACGAAGGTCGTACTTTTCTTCTATGCATTTCACAACTTTCCTAGTTATGAGATTACAGACTTACCCACTGAAGTCTTTATCAATGCTTACTGTATTAACATATCAAGTGAGTATATGCAATAACTCTTTACTATAGCTCAATTTAACATTGCCAAGCATTCGGTTGTTGTTGTGTCTTTCGGCTTTTCCCGGTTAGGGGTCGCCACAGCGGAACTCTGGTCCGCTAATGATTGGCAGTAGATTTTTAAGTGCCGACTTGCCAGGCCTGATGCACAATCTTCAACGAAGGAACGCCCATTCATGCATGTCGCCACACAGAAGATGCTCTAACTGAGAATCGAACGGGGCAATGTCTTACTGTGAGGCAACAACGCTACCACAGCACCACCACCGCAGTGTCTGCAGCATCATTCGGTAGTATCACTTAATTATCGCACTCATTATCGGTGCTCTTAAGTAACTTCCTTTCAGCAAGTTTTAATTTAGGATTTCCATATAAAGAAACTCATCCTTCTTTTCACTACATAAAAATGCAACACAATAAGGTGCAAGAGCGAAATAAGGCAGGAGAACATAAACAATATCCAAAAAATAATGTGATCCAGCGCAGGATAAAGTGTATCAAAAAGCAGCAGCACAATAGTAACAAATCAGGTTTATTCAGGAACAATGAACAACGTGGTATGCACTTTCACCTAAGAAGGCTTCTTCAGACCATACAGCGCCACATAACAGCTGATCTTATAAATGAAAAAAGGCGCGAAAATCATTGAAAACCTTAAAGGCATAGCATATTTATATATCAAAACACATTTACATAACACATAAAAATATATGATACTTCATGCTGATCAAGTACCATAATCTAGAGATAAAACTTGATCCCGAAAAACAACAACATGCCCCAAAAGGGTTGTATCTACCTCAACTTCCTAGACTTCAGAAAGGGCTTAAGCGGTACTTTCTCATTAAGCCCTGGATATGTATCCGCTCTAAGTCTGATCATCCACTTAGACTCGGAGGTCTCGGTCTTATTCTTCAGATCCCCACCCCTGACGCTACTTGATACAACATCCAAAATTTTAAAACTAAATGTATGTGTGTCATTAGTGGCCAAAACATGCTTAGAAAGGGCATTCTCATCAGATCAGATCCTAATCTAATATACATACTCCCTTATTTTTTCCATCAGCTTCCTGTCCATCTTGCCAACATAAAACCCATTGCAGATCGAACAGGAGGCAAGGTAAACCACATGTGTAGACATGCAATCAGCAACTACCCTAACCTTGTGTCTAGTGCCATGGACAGCATGAACAAAACTAACATCACTGTCAATATACCCACAATAATTGCACTGAGCACAAGGAATGGTTCCTACTCTCTCAGGATCTTCGTGTTCTCCTCTAGGGTAGCACAACAATTTCTTCAAATCCGGCTTATTCTTATATACAAACTGTGGTGCAATGCCTACTAAGTCTCACAAACCAGGTTCCACAGCCAGAACACCCCAATGGGATCTAATCACATCCTTTATCATACCTACATCCTTTGTATAGTACAACGGTATCCAAAAATGGTTCTCCAATCCAATTCGACCCTTAGGACCACCATGTCCACTAACTAAAGAGTTCCCTACCATATCAGAAAAGTAGGGAACAGCACCACCTTCTCTCAATGTAACAAGCCCATGAAATCCTTTCTCTATATCAACATCCTTATAAGCTCTAGCCTTGAACCTCTCACATAAGTCAGTCAATCCTGACTCAAAACCCTCCTGTCTCGGATTGTAATGAGAGGTCCTAACAACTTGGACCTAACTATATTACCAAACATATATCCAGGATGCATGCTGATTGAAACAGGTTTCAAGCCTTTGATGCTTATAGATCAATTTAAGACAGACTATTTTTCCACCTTTTATGTATTATAGATTACTCTTTACGTACTCACTAATTGTTTTTATACGGTCTTATATATGTTTTATATATATACTTATCGTATTTATTTAATGAAATATTTACAGATTTTTTTTAGATGTATTTTTAGTATTTATTAAAATTTGTGTGATAATGTTATAGCAATAAGGAAGGAATTAGAATTAGCAGCACTGGCACTTTAAATTGTAATAAATGAAAGTCAGGTGATGTGTCTTATACACTTAAAAGAATTTTGAACACCTGAAGTAATTGTTCTGAGGAAGTCTTTATACAAGATGAACGCGCTCAACAGATGTATTATGCAATAAACTTTGTTGGATTTTTTATCGAGTACAAGTGAATTGGTGTTTGTGCTGGTGTACTTGGCGTTGGTTATTGGAACAGATTGTGTGGTTTACATATTATTTATCCACCTGTAAATGAAGTCGCCACAGCATTTCTCTCATTTCAAGTATATATTTGGAGTCACTCCACTACAAATGCATTGATTCATCATCCAGTATATAAAAGTAATGTTTTTTTTATGTTGCAAACACCAAGAAGTATTTTTGTGTAAGGCACTATTAATGTTTTCTATTCTTGATAGCATAGTTGTGTTCTTTTGTCTTTTTATATAAAATCCTAATGGTCATCCCTACATAAAAAGCAGAACAATCAGAACAAAATGAAATATACATGACACTTGAGGAGCTATGACTACATCGACCTTTAGTAGAAATCGGCATATCTTCATAGGTTCATAGGTTGGTACTAGGCTATCGGCCCTAGGGCCTATACAAGCCTAGCCATAACAATTCCCTGGCTATTTCTTCCCACACTATTTACTTCCCCGGACCCCTGTCTAGCAGGGCGACTGACGTGATCCCCGGGGTGAATTTCCTTTCTCCCATCCAATCGTCAATGTTCCTTTTGAAGAGGGCCAAGGAGGCGCTCTGCTTGACATGTATGGGCAGTCTATTCCAGAGTCTGGGGAGTCTCTGGGTCAGGAACCTATCCCTCCAGCATGTTTTGTTTATTGTGATGACAAGGTTTAGATCCCTGGAGCGTGTGGCTCTGAGGGATTGGGATTTCTTTAAGTGTAGCATGTCCAAGAGCTCTGGGTTTGACATGGCCTTGTATGTTAAGCAGAGATTACATCTGTGTAGAAGATATGTGACAGAGTATAGCTAGAGTTTTTTAATGTGGTCAGCATAGGGCATCTGCTTTAGGCCTGTGATTCTTTTAGTGAGGTATTTCTGCAGCTTTTCCAGTTGTTGCAGATGTCTTGAGAGGTACATACCAAATGGGGCATTGTATTCTATAATGGGTCTAATGAGGGATGAGTACAGTGGGACAATGACCTCCTCTTTTCTGGATGAAAAGCCCTTAGTGATGAGGTGTGTCACATAGAAGGATTTCCTAACTGTTGTGGCGATGTGGTTATTGAAGGTGAGACCACTGTCCACCTGTGTCCCTAAGTCTCTTATCACACTTTCAGTGTTTAGTGTACAGCCACCTATGTGGTAATTCATGGGTACATGTTCATTCCCAAAGGGGATAACTATACATTTCTTAGCATTGAGCTTGAGCCCATGACTCTGGCACCAAGCATCTGTTTCTGTAAGGCCCTTTTGTAGAGTATCCACATCATTTGGGGATTCAATAATGGCTCCCAGTTTGCAGTCATCTGCAAACTTTGTTAGCCAGAGGCCCTTAGTGTTGGCCTGTACTTCAGAGAAGTAGATGCCAAACAAGAGCAGTCCCAGGACTGAACCCTGAGGTACTCCACTTGTCACTTGTCTGGAGCTGGATTTGGAGTCAGCTACTTTTACAGTCTGGGTTCTGTCAGTAAGCCAGTTGGCAACCCATCGAGTGATGTAGGGATTAATGCCTAGCTTAGTAAGTTTTCTATGATTCCAGAGTGGGGGATGGTATCAAAGGCCTTGCCAAGGTCCAGATAGGCTGTGTGGCCCACCTTACCATTATCCATGGCTCTGGAGACTGATTCAAAGAAGTTAATCAGGTTCAGGAGACAAGATCGTCCCTTCACGAACCCAAACTGGGTGGGGTCCAGTGTTTGAAGGTTGCCAATATCTTTGTTTATAAGTTCCATGATAATACATTCCATGGCCTTGCAGATCAGGCTCATCAGACTGATGGGGTGGTAGTTCCTGGGATCCAAGGTGGATTCCCCCTTGTGGAGTGGGATAACTGTAGCTGTGCGCCACTCAGTGGGCACAAAGCCTGAGGTGAGGGTATGATTAAACATGACACTTAGGTGAGGTGCCAGTTCATTTTGTATTTCATGTAGTACACAGCCCAGGATGTCATCTGGTCCCATGGATGCTGTATTCTTAGCTTTGGAGAGTGCGTTTTTTACCTGTGTGGCTATTATTACCGGAATTTGGCAATCTTCCGGTATTGAGACGGGCCATTTAGGGGGTGAGAGGGGGGATGAAGTTGGCACTGAATCGATCTGCCAGGATATTGGCAATATCCTTGGAATCAGTATATTTAATGCCATTCTGTTGTAGCTCAGAGCAGATCTGAGCATTGCCATTTAGATTCTTGACATAGTTATAGAATGCCTTGTGGTTGTCCTTGGAATCTTTGGCAATGTTATTTTTGTAACTAGCTTTGGAGGATTTTATGAGGGGATCTCAGCTTCTTACTGAGGCTGGTCATACCTCTCAACCTGGAAACATCAAAAATCTGGACAAGGCCCATGAAAAATAGGTACAAATCTGTACGCTGATTAACGTAAAATTTGCATACATAATTACACAGCCCCGCCCATTCCAGTGGGATACCAACTTTCAAATGGAAACTGAAGAACAGAACCAAAATATAGCACCAGAGTCCCACTGCTGCCATTCCAATGTCCCATTACTTGGCTATTTAGGAAACACTTAAATGATGCACTTTATCTTTTGTGTCCTTTAATTTTCTTTTACTACAAAAATGCAATACAAAATGTCACAACTTCACTAGGGGACTAGGGCCGTTACATATAGCTTCAGTCAGGGAGGTACAGATTGGGTATAATGCTTATTACCACAGAACAGTGTTAGGTTGCCAATGCCTGTGCTATCTCATTAAAAAAAAAAACAACTTTTACAGCTGTAGACCACAGAGAAAAGTACTATAGCACCAACTAATGCATTTTGGAATTACCACAACGAGAACACAAAAACAAGATTTGGAATATAAAGACTGGTATTTTATTCCAACTGGTTCAGTAAACATGGAAAAAAGTAAAACCTATGTATATAGCATTAGACATTTTTTCTTGTTAATGTTATATAATTTTATTTGATATTATAGATCATGTGGCAGGAAATTTTTACAGTAGGTGTTAGGAAACTGGCTTTAGAATATGGGGAATATAGCTACAAAATATGCTGAAGGTATATTTATATCTTGGTTTGAAAATAATTTGTCAGTTTTTATCAGTGCATTAAAAAGAAAGGTCATTTAAGCATAAGAAAAGGCAGACGCCTACTCACACACTCTCACACACACACACACACACACACACACACACACACACACACACACACACACACACACACACACACACACACACACACACACACTCACACACGCTGTGGTTAGGTGAAAAAAATAATGAGACGGGCATTATCTACATTCACAGGTGCATTAATGCCTGTAACAGGCTGCAACTGTGTGGCATTATTTACATATGCAGCTAGATTACTGCCTGTAACAGGCTGGAACTATGAGGCAGTATATGTATTTAAGGCACAATAATATAAAATGAAAGAAATGTATAGTACAAGAAGGAGAAGTAATGAAAAAGTACAATGCAGTAAAACATAGCTAAAAACTGAACATGACAAATGTCTGCAAGAGAAGTGGTTTACAAATGAGTAACAACATTGCTTTCATTTCTGTATGGTTTGTATTTACTGTACATATGTCCGTTAGAGGTAGAATTAAGTTTTCCTGCCAGAGAAGACAGTGTTAGTCAAGGATGTTTCTGTTTGTTATGTCCATCAAAAAGACACTGAAAACAAAAATGGCTGTCAAACTGAGAAAAACAGAAAACCAAGTTCAGCAAGCTAGTGTCCCCCCAAGCAGTGAACCAAATCTATACATCCACTCGTATCTTGAAGGAAAATGAAAAGCAGCCTCGCAAAAAGGCAACAAGGAAAAAAATCCACTGATTTATTTAAAAGTATTAAGCGCTTTTTGTTTGCCTCAATTGGCCAAGAAGTTTTTCATTTTCCTTCAAGATACGAGTGGATGTATAGATTTGGTTCACTACTTGGGAGGACACTAGCTCGCTGAACTTGGTTTTCTGTTTTTCATCAAAAAGACACAGCAGACAGAAACATAGCAGAAAGTATGGTGTTTTTCACTTTTGACACCCCTTAGGTACCCCATTCCATACTATACAGGTGTCCTATGACTTAAAAGCTGTTCTAGAACATCAAATATTTTTTAAATACAATAGTTCAACCCCCACCTATACCCTAAATTGTAATATTTAAAACACTACTTAATAACATATTTATCATATTTTCACTGCTTTTCTTTGTCTGACTCTTTGCTGATAGCCGCTAATAACATATGCAGAGAAATTGTGGTGACCAAGTATAAATTAAGGGAATACAAATGAATCTCATTGAATACATACCAAATAACTTCTGATTTAATTTATAATTCTTGAGATAATTCTTCTGCAGCAGTTGTACAATCCAATAGCTTCGCTCGCTTCCTCTGCAGTTGTAAAATCCAATATGTCCGAACCAGCTCACTAAGAAACTCCAGTATTCAAACCATTTCAACCTTCTAAATAAGCTCCGTTCTGCCCGAACAGCCCGCCTGACAGTATTCAAACAGTTTCAACATTCAAACAGATGCGCGTCACATGCGCACGCATCTAAGCTTAATTCCGACAGGCTGACGGAGCTGACGTCATCGTGCACGTGATGACATCATCGCCGAAAGCGCGGAATCTAAAAAAAATAGATTGTAAAATCGGAAATGAAGGGGTGCCACTCGGGAATCGTGGCACCCCATTATTGGGACCCCAAAACTCAGGAAAAAATGAGTAATTCGGGACGGTTGGGAGGTCTGAGGCTGGTAAGGGAATTTTTTGCATCCTGGGATTTTCCTCTTTTCTGCAGCAGTTTCTTCCTTTTGTTGTAAAGTTTGTTAATGGCAGGGGACCACCAGATTGGCTTCCTTTTTTTGGAGCAGAGCATCTTGGCTCTATTTGGGATGGCACGATTCATGCATGAGTGGATGTGCTCGTACAGTGCCTTAGTGTAGCTTTTATTTATTTATATATGCTTAGTTGAGCTGGTTAGTCCTACTGGATTAGTCTTTTTAGGGGAGCCCTGAGGTGGTATTTATAACTCTAGGGGAAATTCGGCCATGGCATCAGGAAATGTCCTCTATTCTTTTTGATAGGGGCCATAGGATTATACCACCAGCGCAAGAAGATGGGACCTCAGTCTAAAGTCTCATCCAAAGGATGACATATTCAGGAATGCAGCGCCCCACCCCCCCATGGTGTGCTGCTATGTCAGCAATTGATCTGCCTGGTGTGGTAATAGAACTGACAGCCTTCTGCACCAAGAGCAAGTGTGTACCCTATTGCACCACTGACACTGACTAAAGGGATAAAATTAATAAAGAGACCTTCCCAAATAAACCTGCATATACCACAAATATTACAGCTGCTGTTCTTTCATGTAATTACTGAAGTGCTGATAGTAATGCTGCCCCTATCTAAACAGCTTTTCAAATGATTTGCTCTTTTATACATACACTTAGGTTGATGCCCAATAATATTAATTACCGTGGTTGAGGTACATGTACCAGTCTATTAACATTTCATATAATATATATAAATTCTGCCTATCCGTTTATAGTCCTTTTAGTATTGTGCTTTATTGCACTACCTTCCAATAAACTTTCTGTTGGAATCTTTTCTTTCATTTTATAAATCATACTTGTTTGTACCACTAATTTCCCCACACTGAGTTTCGTGTGCTCTTTTCAGCTGTATACAAGTCTTACAACTTGTTAGCCCCTCCATATCCCACTGTAACTTAACAAATATAGTTAACATAGTCCCACTGCCTCTTCTCTGCCTCCCAGTCCTTCTTCCTCCAATACCTTCTTCTTACAATTAGTTCTCACTGCCTTCATCAAATCCAATCTAAATAAACTCAAACCCTGCTCTCCTTCTGTTGACAATTTACCTCCCCACTTCCTTAAAATTGCTGCCAGTTCTACTGCCTATCAAATCTCCATCTTATTAATCATTTTATTACTGAGGCTTTTTTCCCTGAACTATGGAAATCCTTTTACACATTCCCTCTGCACAAGGGGGGTAACTCCACTGAACCCTTCAAATTATTGTTCCATTGCTATATTATCCCCCTTTCCAAAATGCTAGAAAAATGCATTCACTCTCAGCTACTTAAACACGTGCTTGATAATAATCTCCTAACTCACACCCAGCATGGCTTTAGATCCCATCACAGCACATCTACCACACTACTGTCATTAACCCAAACAGTAACAGAAGCTCCTGATAACAACCTACTTCTTTCCTGTTTATTCCTCAATGTCTCTAAGGCTTTTGACACTGTCTCCCACTCTAAACTCTTAACTAAACTGTCTGACCTTCATCTTTCTACCCCCTCTTTAGCCTGGTTCTTTAGTTACTTATCTAATAGACAAAAATCTATACTCTGGCAAACTGTCTCCTCCTCATTTCTGCCTGTCAAAACTTGTGTTCCCCAAGGCTCTATTTTGGGTCCCCCTTTTGCTTAATATATTTACTAACAACTTACACTCTGCTACTAACCTCTCAAATCTTTTACAATATGCTGACTCCACCCTTATTACCACTGCCCACAACATCCCAGAACTCCTTCCTCTTACCCAAGACACTTTCACTTCCATAGAAACCTGGCTCCTTGATAATCAACTAATATTAAATCCTAAATTCTTCTTTTTCTTCCTAAAACATTAGCACAACATAAATCCTGTTTCCACATAACCTCCCCTAACAATACCATCATCAGACCCAAACCCCACACTAAATTCTTTGGTGTCACCATCAGCAATGAACTAAAATTCAACATACACATCAATAAATGCATAAAAAAAACAGCAGAAACTTGGCCTCCTGTACCGTAATCATAAATACGTTTCTCCTTGCACCAAACCCTTCCTAGCCATGTCTCTTCTCTTACCTGTCTACTTTATGCAGCCCCAGTCCTTACTTACTTTCAGTCATCCCTTTTTTCCAAAATTAGAGCAAACCTACAATAAAATAGCAACATTTTTCTCCAATCTCCCCTATAAATCCCACCACTGTCTTGCCCTTAAGTCTTTGTAATGGCTTGAATTCCCCAAACAACTTCTCCTTCCATAAATGCATATAACACACTCAGTTCTATACAACCCCACTTACTGCCCCTCGATCTCTAATATTTATATTACAATACAACCCCCGAGTTCAGCTTCGTACATCTGACAAAATTTTTTCGACATCTACAAAAAATATTGGCAAGTCACCATACAAATACTCAGTAGCTGACTCCTGGAACTCCCTTCCTCTTCATATAAGAAGTATCCCCATAAGTCTCAGTTCCAAATTGAGCTCAAACACTACCTACCAAAGACCTGGTCCTGTCCTTGTCAAGCTCCAACCTGATTGTTATTACCCTCTTCCTAAATCTACACTCTTCCTCCGTTATTTTTCTTTCTCCTCTCTATAGTGATACTACTATGACATACCAACATTTGGTACTTGTAAATATTTTTGTATCCATATTATCTTGCCTGTTACTGTCTATATAGACATAGAAACTAGTACAAAACTGCTAATTTAGTTAACTTTCATTTTGATGTATAATTTCTTGTTATATACCGATTTGTTATGTAAGTTCAGTCTTGAATGACTGTAATTGTATTTGGAGCTTTTCTCCTTGGGTCTCCACTGAAAATGGGCCCTTGCCTCAGATGGACCTACCTGGTTAACAAATGACAATAAATAAATAAATGAATAAAATAACAATAAATCTCATTCAATATTTTTTGCACCTTCCTCTCTCTTAAGCTGACACTCAAACCACAGCAGCTATATGTATAAAACTGCTTGTTTTTCCACTTTTATGCTGCCAAGCTGGTCTTCATTATTTTATCCCCATCACATTAAGTTGGTAAGGCATCTCCATCGCATATCTGTTTTTTTTTTTTCATTTTTCCCCAAATGACATCCCCTTTCCTCTACATCTTTCCCCATTCTCTCTTGTTACCTTTGTCTTCCTCTTATCTCCTAAATCCTCAGTGGTTGCCTTCTACACAATTTTAATTT
This sequence comes from Protopterus annectens, assembly GCF_019279795.1. NCBI lineage: Eukaryota > Metazoa > Chordata > Ceratodontiformes > Protopteridae > Protopterus > Protopterus annectens. Next base: position 1,465,309,684 of record NC_056745.1, on the reverse strand, counting down.
ATTCCACTATTTTTCTCTTTCATGCAGCTTACCTAGTTTAGGCCTTCCTAGCTTTACCGCTTAAATCTAAAACTGCAATTGTGATATCTGCCTTTAAATCCTTCAGTTGTTGTTTAATTACTTTCAACTCTGTGGGTTAATATAGCAATAACCCATGCCTGGGTATGGGTAATGCTGGATTTACCCATGGTTGGCGTGGTTTGGTCCCGAGGGTGAAGCCCGAGGGACCAAACAAAGGCAACCATGGGTAAATACAGCATTACCCACACCCAGAAGTGGGTTATTGCTATTATACCATGACATTATTTAAGAAAAGAAACTATTACTTTTCTTAAATAATGGCATAGTATAATGCCTGTTTACTGCCCTTCCGCAGATGTCTGGCAGTACATCAGAGCTGTGGGCAAAAGCAACGGCGAAAGCAAGATCTCCGTTGCTTTTTTTTTACTGTTTTTGCTATGTTAAATGGGTTTAACATAGTGAGACAGTTTTAAAATAAGCAGCGGAGATGTCCGTTGCTTATTTTAAAACTGTCTCGCTATGTTAAACCCATTTAACATAGCGAAACAGTAAAAAAAGCAACGGAGATCTTGCTTTCTCCGTTGCTTTTTTTTAAAAACCTGTCTCGCTATGTTAAATGGGTTTAGCATAGCGAGACACCTTTAAAATAAGCAACAGAGATCTCCGTTGCTTATTTTAAAGCTGTCTCGCTATGTTAAACCCATTTAACATAGCAAGACAGTGTTTTAAAAGTAGAGTTATACTAATGGAAAAAAGTCCGGGCGACCGGACCTTTTTCCATTAGTATAACTCGATTTACAATCAGCGTGCACGTTTTGGGGGGGTCATGGTATAATCTTGTTTATAGTGTAGGCAGTCCACTCACTTCTTAACCCAACCACTACTGTCAGTCATTACTGACCTCATTCTGGAACAGTCTGCACCAGCCAACCAGGATAGATTATACTGCCTGGAACTCCTCTTCTTCCAACAGACTCCACCCTCACTTAGAACATGGGTCAGCTTTCAAATCCATAATCTCTCACACATAAACTATCTACAGAGGGTTTCCTGGCTTTTTATAGATCAATCGTGATCATAAAACATTCATTTTTAAATAAACTTTTATCAGGGCAAGTTTTGTGCTGGCATTTCCCCTTACCAAATAAACCAAGCTCTCCCTTCCACATTTCACATTCTCAGACTATACTGGGCTCTATATATAATAATTCAATGAGAGTGGAAGAGTTTTTTTGGTAATATAGATTAACATAACCACAAATTTGTATTTGTTTTCTGGGTAGAACATTAATATTCATTGACCATTTTCAGACTCAGCGGAGAAGCAATATCTGGTTAAGTGACTTGTTCAGAGTAACACAGGCAATGGAGGCTTAGGGAATCATGCCTTGCACCACTGGACCACACAAAACAGCCCATTAACAACTCCTTAATACTCTAAGCCATTGCCAGACATTTGTCATTATGAGCTGAAAGTCCTTAGCTTGCAATGGCCCTTTCTAACACAGCACTGTTTAGAAAAATATGAAATCATATTATTGTTACTTATATTTAACATTCCCTTAAAGATCGGTAGTCATTGTTGCCAGAAACCAGATGTTGTTTGCTGAATAGTCCCCATCCTTTAATTTCTTTTATTCATTCAAAACATCTGTTTTTATCAGCATATGCAAAACAGGCGAAACACCAGTAAGGAAAGCAAACCAGATAAAACTCCATTTGTCACACTGTCGTATCGTGCTGTTCCGACTGCTCTGTTGTTGTTACATCCACTTGTTTAGTTCTGATGTAGTCTATCATTTTTTTCATGAAGTCCATCATTTCTTTAGCTTTGTCCAACATTCTCCTCATTAAAATAGGACAAGCTTTGTAGGCATCCTCTCCTTGAATTGCAATCTAACTTCTTCACTTTTTACTCTATCCCTTCTCTTCTCTTCTCTTCTCTTCTTGTCTCGTCTCATCTCATCTCTTCTCATCTCTTCTCGTTTATTCTTGTTTCTTCTCTTCTCGTCTCATCTCATCTCGTCTCTTCTCTCTTCTGTTCTCTCTTCTCTTTTCTCTTTTCTCCTCTTTTCTCTTCTCTTCCTTTCTCTTCTCTTCTCTTCACTTCTCTTCTCTTTTCTTCTCATCTTCTCTTCTTGTCTCGTCTCATCTCTTCTCTTCTCGTTTCTTCTCGTCTCATCTCTTCTCGTCTCTTCTCTCTTCTCTTTTCTCTTCTCTTCTTGTCTCATCTCATCTCGTCTCTTCTCGTCTCTTTTCTCTTCTCTTCTCTAATTCATTCAATACCTACTTTGATTCAGAATATGTTTTGAGACCTAATAGATAAAACACTGGGAAAACTGCTGGATACTGCAGTTTAAAGCAGATATTCATGTATTTGCCCATCTTGATTACTGGGATGAAGGCAGTTCTCTTTCTCAAGTCTGGAGGGAGTAATCACTTTCTGCATACACCCTGACATCTCCCACCTTATATATTGTCCCTTTTTTCTACACACTTGTAAGGATTCTGTCCATTAATGTAAAGGCCTGGAATTTCACAAATAGCAAACAGATTGTCAATAACACACAACACCACATTATACCTCTCACACATAATACAGACCGAGCACATAAACCTACACTCTAAAAAGTAACCTCCATAAATCACAATGGCCTAATAAATTTAATCTAACCCACAGCAGCCTCACAAACACTCAATTCAGGCAGCACCCACCATGAAACAACTCATCTCAAACGCCCACAAAGCAAGCTGCTACACAATCCAACACCTGGGCATAGGTGATTTTATAGTGAGACACACTCTGATTCACCACTCACCATGCCGAGCAAGGAGAGAGAGTCACAGTCAGTTGCCTATCAGATGCCAGGATTCATCACATCATGTATGCACTTAAATCCTTGCGTGTCAAGTACATATATGACACAGCCATAGTACACATAAGAGGAAATTACCTGACATGTACCTCCATGGACTACATGAAAGAGAAACATGATGGAGCTCTTAGAATTTGTGCTCAAAGCAGGATGGAACCTAACCTTGAGCAGCAGTTTATCTTCACCAAAAATGCATAATAGTATCCTTTGGCAGGCATGATGTCCCCTCTGACTATGAAACATCCTTGAAAATGTATCTAGTAGTTAGGGGCTTAGGAAGCTATCTACACAATAAATTGTCCTTTGATCACCATGTATTCACTACTGTAAGAGTTGTTCTTCATTGCGCATCGTATTAGCAAGAGTACAGCACCCAGGTCAAGGGATATGATGATTCCACTGTATTCAGCATTTATTAGGCTGATCACTGAGCATAATGCCCTCTTTGGTATATAACTGTCCAAACACTTGACACAAGGTGAATGACCACAGCACCTTCTCACTAAGAAAATCAGAGGTCTAAATCATAAATGTTACACTGACCATCCCAAAGCATTGTCCCTCTTCTTGCTGTCTTACAGGCTACTGAGGAACAATCTCTGTCTCGACTGACATCATCCTTTCAGACCTAGTTGACATCCACAAGTTCAGTGGTGGCATAAACACCCACTCAAGAAATATTACTCTTTTTTGCAGCTTAAACAGAACATGCTGGAAGTCTAGATATGTATCACACAATATACTATTTCTTTGGAATCGTCCTCTTCCTCACATAAAGTACAGTACATCTCTTATTCTATTCAAGTGTAATCTGGATGAATGGATGGGAAACTGCAAATTCACCCAGGTTTAGTACCTTTGTTCCTTTTAAATAGGGTCAATGTTTAAATATCTGCCCAACTCTGGAGTATTCGTACTAAAAATACAAGGGCTTTGGGTAGTTTGTACATATAATTCAAGGGCTATGAACTTTTTAGGAATCCATGGTTACACTTCAAAAGATCTTCACAGATCAATACCCTAGTAAGTACCTATGAGCCTATAAACATGTATGTACATGCTGGTGTGCATATAAACGCATGAACATATGAACATATATGTACATGCTGGTGTGCACATGTGCACATAAACATATGAACATATGTGTACACGCTGGTGTGCACGTGTGCACATAAACACATGAACCTATGAACATATATGTACATGCTGGTGTGCACGTGTGCACATAAACACATGAACCTATGAACATATATGTACATGCTGGTGTGCACGTGTGCACATAAACACATGAACCTATGAACATATATGTACATGCTGGTGTGCACGTGTGCACATAAACACATGAACCTATGAACATATATGTACATGCTGGTGTGCACATGTGCACATAAACACATGAACCGGGAATCATCTCTGGGTCACTGCTGGACAGAGGCACAACAAACTAATGGGCACAGTATTTTTTCATATAAGGGGTGGCGTAAGCCACAATAATTTGGGCTAGGCTTATAAATGCCTTAGGGCAGATAGCCTAGTATAAACCTATGAACCTATGAACCTATATATGTACATGCTGGTGTGCACATAAACACATGCACACAAATACCACCCATCCACACACTGTAATTCATCCTTTTTTCTGAATTTTAATGTTGCTATCAGGATTATGGAACTGCATTCTTCGTTTATTTACTTTCACAAGAATTTGAGGTCATCAAGTACAGGTGTTTATATGTAACTTGCCACATTCATATGCCTGCCTGAAGTTCATGTACCTTTGAATGATTTGGTTGGCAAAAGCACAAAAAGGATTTTTTGAAATTTTATAGCGTCTTCATGTAAATAATTTATCTGTTTAGTAAGGAACATCTAAACAATGGTTCTTTTGTGCTTTCACACAGTCAGGCTGCATCTCCTTTAATCTACCTTACCCATAAAAGAACTTTATTTCTGCTCATAATGTGGTATTCAGCACAATTAGCCTTCCTAATACAAAGTGTTCCATTAAATGCACCATAAGCTCACTCAGGTATACAGCCATTATCAGAATCAGCATGCAGTCACTATTCCTGTATATGACTATTTACCACGGAAATAAACAGCACTTGTTTATTACACTAGAATGGAAACTTACAGAGCAAATAGTTTTTTTATCATGCAGTTTTTGATCAATGTACTACATGTTTTGATTTACATTATTTGCAGAGATGTTGCTTAAAATGGATCCTTGTCAGTACATCCCTCTGAATGAATAAATGAACCAACAAAACCGCCACATTTTTCAATACACTTTATGCTTTCAAGGATGGCTTTCATGTAATTGTATGCAGTAAATTACAAATGAACACACACCTTCTTTACATAATAATGCACCCTACCTTGAGTAAATATTACTTTCCCAGAGCCATGTATGATATACTGCCATAATGTGAGTCTTATAGACTGACTGGGATACACAGAGAGGTTCAGCACACCTTTACAGTGGGGTTAGACATGAAGCATACAGAAGCTAACTATGGATGCAACATGCAAGGGATAGCACCTGCATACTGAACAAAAGGCCACCTTTTACAGGAGCAAGGCTACTGTAGCATTTACACGCAATGTCCATGATGTTATAACAAAACTGTCCAACTGTACCTACAGCAGTCCGAGATGCTGCATGCAATGTCATGATATTATAACAAAACTGTCCAACTGTACCTACAGCAGTCCGAGATGCTGCATGCAATGTCATGATGTTATAACTGTCCAACTGTACCTACAGCAGTCCGAGATGCTGCATGCAATGTCATGATGTTATAACAAAACTGTCCAACTGTACCTACAGCAATCCAAGATGCTGCATGCAATGTCATGATGTTATAACAAAACTGTCCAACTGTACCTACAGCAATCCAAGATGCTGCATGCAATGTCATGATGTTATAACAAAACTGTCCAACTGTACCTACAGCAGTCCGAGATGCTGCATACAATGTCATGATGTTATAACAAAACTGTCCAACTGTACCTACAGCAATCCAAGATGCTGCATGCGATGTCATGATGTTATAACAAAACTGTCCAACTGTACCTACAGCAGTCCGAGATGCTGCATGCAATGTCATGATATAACAAAACTGTCCAACTGTACCTACAGCAGTCTGAGATGCTGCATGCAATGTCATGATGGTTAGCAGCTTCCCACAGCACAAAGGAACAGATAACAATGCTCAGTACAGCACGACATCTAACTGGCTCAGCAATGTGGGCGTACACCCCAAAGTGTCCAGCCTGTTCATCACATATATGGAGAGAAAAGGGGATATATAAGACAGTAAGAAAGCAAGAAAAGGGAGTATCAAAAGTGGGGAGAAAAACTAAAGAGTAACCAATATAGTGCAGATGGTACGGCAAGGTGTGGTATTTGGAGATAAATGCTCCTGTTTTATTATTAAAAGAGAAGGAATGTTTTGGGTGCAATAGAGGAATAAGGGCAGGTGGCAGGTGCACAGACAAACAGACAAACATGGAATACAGAGAGGGTCCTACAGGAAGGGCACCCAAACAAAAGTGGGATGGACAGTACAGGGGCACACGCACACATTACAGCCAGTAATGGGAAGGGATGGGCAATGAACAAGGCGTAGTGAAAGACACAAAAGGAAGGATTAACATCAAGAAAGAGATGGGGTGGTCTGCTTATATGGTGTTCTGCCAGACTGACCCAAACAGAGACATATTCAGGCAACACACATCTGGGTAGCTGATATCATCAGCTGATTGCACCTCCAGAAGCTTGATAATTGGTGTGGACAGACTGAGCAATTAACCAAGTCACTCCTCAATGTGGTTCCTGTTACCCAAGTGGACATCTAGCTGCCTGCACACCTAAGCAGTCACCAGCTGACATACCTACTTCCATATCACTACACTTCAGATAAACTGAAACAGAAGGTGTCACATGGAGTGAGCATAAACAGTGTAGACACCTGTAGGACGTTTTGCTCCTACTACAGTTTGGAAGGGTTTTGCCTATCCTAATGAAACATATCTCTTGTCACCAAGGTGACTGTAAGGATGCATCTAAGTTAAATGCAATACATATTACATTCTTGGGTGCAACGGGGTTATTTCTAGCTGTTATCGTCTAAATATAAAAGTGTCTCTGCACGTGGAGTGAACATAAGAAGTGCAGATACCTGTCGGTCACTTCGCTGCTATTTTAACAAGTAAGAGCTTTGACCATCCTAACCAAACGCCATATTTGAGGAGCGTGTTTGTAGTGTAGCACTGTTTATTCATGGTAGGGTGAATTTAATGTGAATTGGATGGTTTTAACCTACTCAAGCTGTACTGTGTTTTTAGCACGCCAAAAACGCTGTGCTATTATAGCAATTAATTTCCGGTAGTGTGAATTCAGTCGTGGATTGGATGGTTTGTATCTTACCTAAGCTGTACAATGTTTTGGTATGCTAAGAAAGCTATATTATTATAGCATCTTAGTGTGGCTATAGCATAACCCTAATTCTGCCAGAGTACTGTGTAAGTTAAGGGAGAATTTGCTGAGAATAGCCTAGGAAAGCTGTGATATCCTTATATGCACCTACAATGCTATATCAATAGCTTATATCCATATATGTTGAGACTTGAACATAAGCGTAGCTGGTTTCTTTGTGGGTCCTATCTGACCAGTTAATGTGTAAATATATTCTCAGCTGAATTATATGGGTCCTATCTGACTAGTTGTTACATTAGTCACATTTTAATGCTGTAACTGTTAATTCTAGACAGATTATGCCATGTTCGATTTAGAGCCTATGCATATTTTTGCATCTAAACTGATTTTGATTGTATTCTAACCATTGACCTTGTTCCCCTTCTCATTTACTGTTATATGCTAACTGCGCTGCACCATTTTTTACTGGAATTACTGTAACTTTGTGTAATTCACGGATGTTTTTCTGAATATCTTGCTACCAAATTTAACTGTACCTATTGTGCCTTAAACTTCTCAATTACACTTGGTATACGTAGAATAGAGCTCAAATTTAACTGGCTGTAGTGCTAGTATGCTAGTATGCTCATTAACTGGCCTGTTATTTATGCTGAGTAAGTGTGTTAACTGTGTGTTTAACTGTATACCGCACCACTCTGTTTCTCTCTCCCTTTATGTAACCAGCTGCCCAACCTGCTTGTACAGTATTTATGTTGAGGAATTGCCCTGTCTGCTGAACAGAAACATTAAATCACATTAAACTCCCATCTCCTTCCTAAACTAAAGAACTGCACCTATCCTCTCCCTGTGCAACAGTCCCTCAAGGAAAAACACCTAATAAAAGAAAGTATGTGCTTTCAAACTACTGTCTGTAGACATACAATTGTGTAATACCCTAGCTTTTTAATTTACTCTTATGAGCCAGGACAACCAGCGGCTAAAACCCTTTCTGTTTTCATAACTAGCCTACCTTCCCTTCTTGTACCCTCTGTTAATAACTGTCTTCCTCCCCTACTCTAATTCCAGACCTGCTGCCTCTCATTCACTCTCCTATTAGACGTTACTATTAATATAAAGCCTCTGTTCACCAGATGGCAACATTTTCCTAGACCTATCCTATTGTTTCTAACCACAACTCTCAGGCAACCAGTTCTCTGTATCTTGTTTAGGTTGCAGTCCCACTCCATCCTTCTATTAGTTTATACTCCATAACTTTTAACCCCTCTGACTACTTTCCCTACTATCTAGGCTTTTTCATAGTACTTTTCCCCACCTGAACCTAGCTTACCTATCAGCTCTACTGATTTTTCTCCTAGGGTTCACTTCCTCTGTGGCTCTACCTGCTCCGTTCGCCCTGTGGGCTCACTCTGCTCCCCTACCCTGCCCTCAATTCCCACACACCCCAGTACCTCTAGATTTATACACCCTTAACCACACACCCCCTTCATTACCACCAATCACATGCTCCACCCCCTTAAAGTGCTAATACTCACTTCCCACTAGTCATCATCTTGCTATACTATCATTACCCATCCCAGAAACGTAACACACACATAATTCATCCACCATCACCTAAATAAACTATCTGTAGTTACCCCTGTATATTTGCATACAAATAATTTATTCTACAATGCCACCTTCAAATACCCTAACATACCATAAACCTGTACTCTTATCCTCAATCCTAACTATTCTAACTATACTTTACCTATTCACTTTCTATGAACACCCCAACTATCTAGAATTTCACAACCCCATTAAGCAAACCTCTACTCTAACACTTATACTCCCTCATAGTCATAATAACACATCATACCCACCAACATATTTATCAGCAAAGTTTCATAGACTCACTCATATCACTTATTATAGCCCAAAAGCCAGGAGATCCCAGAACCTAATATGTAAACTTTTACAACTCACCCTGAGAATACAGGTTCAAACTCTAGCACCACCACAAAGCCTGACATACCAACTCCTTCTAACACACACTTGCTTACCAGACCCCCCAACTCTCTCCTGATAGCTGAACTTAATGTTCGTAGTATAAATAACAAAATTGCTCACCTACATGCCTATATAGACGTACATGCATTTGACATCCTCTGTCTTACAGAAACATGGCTGAAGCCATCAGTACAAGACAATGTAGTTATTCCCCCCGGCTATAATATCCTGAGACTTGAGCGTAATACTAAGAAAGGTGGAGGAGTAACTATTCTATATAAATCTGGACTTCAAGTTATCCCAATAGATTCCAAACCACCACAATCTAGTAATGCTGAAATTCTTATTTCCAAGATTCAGCTCAATAAATCCAAATCCATATATATTATATGTGTCTACCTTCCCCCAGGCAATAATACTAGCACATTAGAAGCCATCCTCAGTTGGCTGTCAACCAACTACCCACAAGAGACCATAGTACTTGGTGACTTTATTATTAACTGGAAGTCCTCTTCATCTGAACAGCCTTCTACTCATATTAACCTATATGGTTTTACTCAAACCATCACATCCCCTACCAGAACCAATAAACTTAATAACACAGAAAGCACCCTAGACTGGATTCTTACTAATAATTACCAAAAAACTTACAAAACAGGCACCCTCCCAGAAGATATAAGTGACCACTCACTCACCTTTTTAATTAGGTATAAGACTGATACTCCAAACCCAACCGTTTATAGGACAATAAGGTCTAACAAAAATTTTAACCCTGATAGCTTCCAAAAAGAACTTACAGCTTGTGACTGGTCACCCCTGAAACATCTCCCATTAGATGATGCAGTCAAATACTTTAGCTCAAAATTCTTAGCCATTCTAGATTGCCATGCCCCAACACTTACAATTAGAACTAGGACTAAACCAGCCCCATGGCTCTCTAAAACTACCAAACAAAACATCCTCCATAGAATTAAACTCTGGGCCAGCTGGCATGCAACAAAAAGCCCTAATGAACAATTAAAGTTCAGACAGCTAAGAAACGAAACAAAAAAGTTATATTGTCTGATAAAATAAACTATTATTGTCTGCTTCAACAAACCCAACAAAATAATCCTCAAAAATTCTGGTCAGGCATCAATAGCCTCTTGCACCCAGATCACTCTAGTACACCTACTCCCTCAGGCTTTGATCATAACAATCCCAACCAAATAGCCAACTCTTTTAACACTTTTTTCACAGAGACCATTCAACCCCTTGCTAATCAGCTACCCCATGGCACCATATCCTCTACCACTGCTATCTCAAACGGCCCCCCTCTATTTCATTTTCAACCTGCTCCCACATCCTTTGTCTGTACCATAATTCAGAAACTCAAACCCATCACACTCTTTGCTGACCTACTACCTGCAGAATACATGCAAAAATCAGCAAAAGCCATAGCCTATCCCATATCCATCCTCATTAATAGAACTATTTCTGAAGGAAACATCCCTTCAGTCTGGAAGGTTTCACATATTATCCCCCCACACAAAGGTGGCAATTCCAAGCCATACTACCCCCGCTGGGAAGAAATAATGGAGAAATGTATTCATAAGCAACTTTTAGGCTACTTATTAGAAAACAACCTACTAGCCACCTGCCAACATGGTTTCAGACCATTTCACAGCACCACCTCAGCTCTCTTATCCTTTACTGACTGTATTAATAGAAATTGAAATAACGACAATTTATCTTCAGCTCTCTTTATTGATCTGTCAAAAGCCTTTAACATGGTTAACCACCACCTCCTCATAACCATTCTTAAAACGTGTCATTGGATGCACTAGCTATACAGTGGTTCCAATCCAATTTAAAAAACAGGCAACAGCTGTACTATGGGAAAATAACTTGTCTTCCCACCTGCCACTTCCCTTGGAGTCCCTCAAGGCTCCATATTGGGCCCCCTCTTCTTCTCTATCTTTAGATATGACCTTCACTCTGTTATTCCTCAAGCTACCTGTATCCAATATGCAGACAATTCCACACTTATATGTTCAGCCACTTCCCTATCTAAACTTCAGTCCCTAACCCAAAACACCTTTAGTATAGTTGAAAAATGGCTCCAACACCAATGTCTAATCTTGAACCCCAAAAAAAACAAAAATGCTTCTATTCAACCCCACACGAAGGGCCTCCCCACTAAACTTTACTGTATCATCTAGCAATGGAACTATCGTATCTCCTGATCCCACAACTAAACTACTTGGAGTACTAATTGATAATAACCTCACCTTTGAGCCCCATATTAATAACACAATAAAAACCGTGATCAAAAAATTAGGCTCCCTCTACAGGATCAAACTCTTTCTGACTCCACTAGTCAGGACCGCTATTTCCCATACCCACCTTATCTCAATCCTACTATATGCCTCTCCTATCTATACCAAACAATGTAAAAGCAATATGAGCAAGCTGACTACTTCCTACAAAAATATTGCCAGGTTTGCAACTGGGTCTACCTATAGGACCCATCATTGTAGCAATCTTAATCAACTAGGCTAGTTAGAATTGCCAAATCTAATACTACTGAACCAACTAGTAGTAGCCCATAAGATCTTGTATCAACCTACAAATACACCAATACTGACTAACCTAATAACTCCCTATAATAATGTCAAAACCCTGCGCTCATCGAACAAACTACTGGTACAAATAGCTCCTAATCACTCCCTATAATAATGTCAAAACCCTACGCTCATCGAACAAACTACTGGTACAAATAGCTCCTAATCACTCCCTATAATAATGTCAAAACCCTGCGCTCATCTAACAAACTACTGGTACAAATAGCTCCTAATCACTCCCTATAATAATGTCAAAACCCTGCGCTCATCGAACAAACTACTGGTACAAATAGCTCCTAATCACTCCCTATAATAATCTCATAACCCTGCGCTCATCGAACAAACTACTGGTACAAATAGCTCCTAATCACTCCCTATAATAATGTCAAAACCCTGCGCTCATCGAACAAACTACTGGTACAAATAGCTCCTAATCACTCCCTATAATAATCTCAAAACCCTGTGCTCATCGAACAAACTACTGGTACAAATAGCTCCTAATCACTCCCTATAATAATCTCAAAACCCTGCGCTCATCGAACAAACTACTGGTACAAATAGCTCCTAATCACTCCCTATAATAATGTCAAAACCCTGCGCTCATCGAACAAACTACTGGTACAAATAGCTCCTAATCACCCCTATAATAATCTCATAACCCTGCGCTCATCGAACAAACTACTGGTACAAATAGCTCCTAATCACTCCCTATAATAATCTCAAAACCCTGCGCTCATCGAACAAACTACTGGTACAAATAGCTCCTAATCACTCCCTATAATAATCTCAAAACCCTTCGGTCATCGAACAAACTACTGGTACAAATAGCTCCTAATCACTCCCTATAATAATCTCAAAACCCTGCGCTCATCGAACAAACTACTGGTACAAATAGCTCCTAATCACCCCCTATAATAATCTCATAACCCTGCGCTCATCGAACAAACTACTGGTACAAATAGCTCCTAATCACTCCCTATAATAATGTCAAAACCCTGCGCTCATCGAACAAACTACTGGTACAAATAGCTCCTAATCACTCCCTATAATAATCTCAAAACCCTTCGGTCATCTAACAAACTACTGGTACAAATAGCTCCTAATCACTCCCTATAATAATCTCAAAACCCTGCGCTCATCGAACAAACTACTGGTACAAATAGCTCCTAATCACTCCCTATAATAATCTCATAACCCTGCGCTCATCGAACAAACTACTGGTACAAATAGCTCCTAATCACCCCTATAATAATCTCATAACCCTGCGCTCATCGAACAAACTACTGGTACAAATAGCTCCTAATCACTCCCTATAATAATGTCAAAACCCTGCGGTCATCGAACAAACTACTGGTACAAATAGCTCCTAATCACTCCCTATAATAATCTCAAAACCCTGCGCTCATCTAACAAACTACTGGTACAAATAGCTCCTAATCACCCCCTATAATAATCTCAAAACCCTGCTCATCGAACAAACTACTGGTACAAATAGCTCCTAATCACCCCTATAATAATCTCATAACCCTGCGCTCATCGAACAAACTACTGGTACAAATAGCTCCTAATCACCCCTATAATAATCTCAAAACCCTGCACTCATCGAACAAACTACTGGTACAAATAGCTCCTAATCACCCCTATAATAATCTCAAAACCCTGCGCTCATCTAACAAACTACTGGTACAAATAGCTCCTAATCACCCCCTATAATAATCTCAAAACCCTTCGGTCATCTAACAAACTACTGGTACAAATAGCTCCTAATCACTCCCTATAATAATCTCAAAACCCTGCGCTCATCGAACAAACTACTGGTACAAATAGCTCCTAATCACTCCCTATAATAATCTCAAAACCCTGCGCTCATCGAACAAACTACTGGTACAAATAGCTCCTAATCACCCCTATAATAATCTCATAACCCTGCGCTCATCGAACAAACTACTGGTACAAATAGCTCCTAATCACTCCCTATAATAATCTCAAAACCCTGCGCTCATCGAACAAACTACTGGTACAAATAGCTCCTAATCACTCCCTATAATAATCTCAAAACCCTGCGCTCATCGAACAAACTACTGGTACAAATAGCTCCTAATCACCCCTATAATAATCTCAAAACCCTTCGGTCATCTAACAAACTACTGGTACAAATAGCTCCTAATCACCCCTATAATAATCTCAAAACCCTGCGCTCATCGAACAAACTACTGGTACAAATAGCTCCTAATCACCCCCTATAATAATCTCAAAACCCTTCGGTCATCTAACAAACTACTGGTACAAATAGCTCCTAATCACTCCCTATAATAATCTCAAAACCCTGCGCTCATCGAACAAACTACTGGTACAAATAGCTCCTAATCACTCCCTATAATAATCTCATAACCCTGCGCTCATCTAACAAACTACTGGTACAAATAGCTCCTAATCACTCCCTATAATAATCTCAAAACCCTGCGCTCATCGAACAAACTACTGGTACAAATAGCTCCTAATCACTCCCTATAATAATCTCAAAACCCTGCGCTCATCTAACAAACTACTGGTACAAATAGCTCCTAATCACTCCCTATAATAATCTCAAAACCCTGTGCTTATCGAACAAACTACTGGTACAAATAGCTCCTAATCACTCCCTATAATAATCTCAAAACCCTGCGCTCATCGAACAAACTACTGGTACAAATAGCTCCTAATCACTCCCTATAATAATCTCAAAACCCTGCGCTCATCGAACAAACTACTGGTACAAATAGCTCCTAATCACCCCCTATAATAATCTCAAAACCCTTCGGTCATCTAACAAACTACTGGTACAAATAGCTCCTAATCACTCCCTATAATAATCTCAAAACCCTTCGGTCATCGAACAAACTACTGGTACAAATAGCTCCTAATCACCCCTATAATAATCTCAAAACCCTGCGCTCATCTAACAAACTACTGGTACAAATAGCTCCTAATCACTCCCTATAATAATCTCAAAACCCTGCGCTCATCGAACAAACTACTGGTACAAATAGCTCCTAATCACTCCCTATAATAATCTCAAAACCCTGCGCTCATCGAACAAACTACTGGTACAAATAGCTCCTAATCACTCCCTATAATAATCTCAAAACCCTTCGGTCATCGAACAAACTACTGGTACAAATAGCTCCTAATCACCCCCTATAATAATCTCAAAACCCTTCGGTCATCTAACAAACTACTGGTACAAATAGCTCCTAATCACCCCTATAATAATCTCATAACCCTGGCTTCATCTAACAAACTACTGGTACAAATAGCTCCTAATCACTCCCTATAATAATCTCATAACCCTGCGCTCATCGAACAAACTACTGGTACAAATAGCTCCTAATCACTCCCTATAATAATCTCAAAACCCTGCGCTCATCGAACAAACTACTGGTACAAATAGCTCCTAATCACCCCTATAATAATCTCAAAACCCTGCGCTCATCGAACAAACTACTGGTACAAATAGCTCCTAATCACCCCTATAATAATCTCAAAACCCTTCGGTCATCTAACAAACTACTGGTACAAATAGCTCCTAATCACCCCTATAATAATCTCAAAACCCTTCGGTCATCTAACAAACTACTGGTACAAATAGCTCCTAATCACTCCCTATAATAATCTCAAAACCCTGCGCTCATCTAACAAACTACTGGTACAAATAGCTCCTAATCACCCCTATAATAATCTCATAACCCTGCGCTCATCGAACAAACTACTGGTACAAATAGCTCCTAATCACCCCTATAATAATCTCATAACCCTCCAGTTATCTAACAAACTACTGGTACAAATAGCTCCTAATCACCCCCTATAATAATCTCAAAACCCTCCGATCATCTAACAAACTACTGGTACAAATAGCTCCTAATCAACCCCTATAATAATCTCAAAACCCTGCTCATCTAACAAACTACTGGTACAAATAGCTCCTAATCACCCCTATAATAATCTCAAAACCCTGCGCTCATCGAACAAACTACTGGTACAAATAGCTCCTAATCACCCCCTATAATAATCTCAAAACCCTTCGGTCATCTAACAAACTACTGGTACAAATAGCTCCTAATCACCCCTATAATAATCTCAAAACCCTTCGGTCATCTAACAAACTACTGGTACAAATAGCTCCTAATCACTCCCTATAATAAAGTCAAAACCCTCCGGTCATCTAACAAACTACTGGTACAAATAGCTCCTAATCACCCCCTATAATAATCTCAAAACGCTGTGCTCATCGAACAAACTACTGGTACAAATAGCTCCTAATCACCCCTATAATAATCTCAAAACCCTTCGGTCATCGAACAAACTACTGGTACAAATAGCTCCTAATCACTCCCTATAATAATCTCAAAACCCTTTGGTCATCTAACAAACTACTGGTACAAATAGCTCCTAATCACTCCCTATAATAATCTCATAACCCTGCGCTCATCGAACAAACTACTGGTACAAATAGCTCCTAATCACCCCTATAATAATCTCAAAACCCTTCGGTCATCTAACAAACTACTGGTACAAATAGCTCCTAATCACTCCCTATAATAAAGTCAAACCCTCCGGTCATCTAACAAACTACTGGTACAAATAGCTCCTAATCACCCCCTATAATAATCTCAAAACCCTGCGCTCATCGAACAAACTACTGGTACAAATAGCTCCTAATCACTCCCTATAATAATCTCAAAACCCTGCTCATCTAACAAACTACTGGTACAAATAGCTCCTAATCACTCCTTATAATAATCTCAAAACCCTGCGCTCATCTAACAAACTACTGGTACAAATAGCTCCTAATCACTCCCTATAATAATCTCAAAACCCTGCGCTCATCGAACAAACTACTGGTACAAATAGCTCCTAATCACCCCTATAATAATCTCATAACCCTGCGCTCATCGAACAAACTACTGGTACAAATAGCTCCTAATCACCCCTATAATAATCTCAAAACCCTTCGGTCATCTAACAAACTACTGGTACAAATAGCTCCTAATCACTCCCTATAATAATCTCAAAACCCTGCTCATCGAACAAACTACTGGTACAAATAGCTCCTAATCACTCCCTATAATAATCTCATAACCCTGCGCTCATCGAACAAACTACTGGTACAAATAGCTCCTAATCACCCCTATAATAATCTCAAAACCCTTCGGTCATCTAACAAACTACTGGTACAAATAGCTCCTAATCACCCCTATAATAATCTCATAACCCTGCGCTCATCGAACAAACTACTGGTACAAATAGCTCCTAATCACCCCTATAATAATCTCAAAACCCTGCGCTCATCTAACAAACTACTGGTACAAATAGCTCCTAATCACCCATATAATAATCTCATAACCCTGCTCATCGAACAAACTACTGGTACAAATAGCTCCTAATCACCCCTATAATAATCTCATAACCCTGCGCTCATCGAACAAACTACTGGTACAAATAGCTCCTAATCACTCCCTATAATAATCTCAAAACCCTTCGGTCATCTAACAAACTACTGGTACAAATAGCTCCTAATCACCCCTATAATAATCTCATAACCCTGCGCTCATCGAACAAACTACTGGTACAAATAGCTCCTAATCACCCCCTATAATAATCTCAAAACCCTTCGGTCATCTAACAAACTACTGGTACAAATAGCTCCTAATCACTCCCTATAATAATCTCAAAACCCTGCGCTCATCTAACAAACTACTGGTACAAATAGCTCCTAATCACTCCCTATAATAATCTCAAAACCCTGCGCTCATCGAACAAACTACTGGTACAAATAGCTCCTAATCACTCCCTATAATAATCTCAAACCCTGCGCTCATCGAACAAACTACTGGTACAAATAGCTCCTAATCACTCCCTATAATAATCTCAAAACCCTGCGCTCATCGAACAAACTACTGGTACAAATAGCTCCTAATCACTCCCTATAATAATCTCAAAACCCTGCGCTCATCTAACAAACTACTGGTACAAATAGCTCCTAATCACTCCCTGTAATAATCTCAAAACCCTGCTCATCTAACAAACTACTGGTACAAATAGCTCCTAATCACCCCTATAATAATCTCAAAACCCTGCGCTCATCTAACAAACTACTGGTACAAATAGCTCCTAATCACTCCCTATAATAATCTCAAAACCCTGCGCTCATCTAACAAACTACTGGTACAAATAGCTCCTAATCACTCCCTATAATAATCTCAAACTTCTGCGCTCATCGAACAAACTACTGGTACAAATAGCTCCTAATCACTCCCTATAATAATCTCAAAACCCTTCGGTCATCTAACAAACTACTGGTAAAAATAGCTCCTAATCACCCCTATAATAATCTCAAAACCCTGCGCTCATCTAACAAACTACTGGTACAAATAGCTCCTAATCACCCATATAATAATCTCATAACCCTGCGCTCATCGAACAAACTACTGGTACAAATAGCTCCTAATCACTCCCTATAATAATCTCATAACCCTGTGCTCATCGAACAAACTACTGGTACAAATAGCTCCTCATCACTCCCTATAATAATCTCAAAACCCTGCGCTCATTGAACAAACTACTGGTACAAATAGCTCCTAATCACCCCCTATAATAATCTCAAAACCCTTCGGTCATCTAACAAACTACTGGTACAAATAGCTCCTAATCACCCCTATAATAATCTCAAAACCCTGCGCTCATCTAACAAACTACTGGTACAAATAGCTCCTAATCACTCCCTATAATAATCTCAAAACCCTGTGCTCATCGAACAAACTACTGGTACAAATAGCTCCTAATCACTCCCTATAATAATCTCATAACCCTGCGCTCATCGAACAAACTACTGGTACAAATAGCTCCTAATCAACCCTATAATAATCTCATAACCCTGCATTCATCGAACAAACTACTGTACAAATAGCTCCTAATCACCCCCTATAATAATCTCAAAACCCTGTGCTTATCGAACAAACTACTGGTACAAATAGCTCCTAATCACCCCCTATAATAATCTCAAAACCCTCCGGTCATCTAACAAACTACTGGTACAAATAGCTCCTAATCACCCCCTATAATAATCTCATAACCCTGTGTTCATCGAACAAACTACTGGTACAAATAGCTCCTAATCACCCCCTATAATAATCTCAAAACCCTGCGCTCATCGAACAAACTACTGGTACAAATAGCTCCTAATCACTCCCTATAATAATCTCAAAACCCTTCGGTCATCGAACAAACTACTGGTACAAATAGCTCCTAATCACTCCCTATAATAATCTCAAAACCCTGCGCTCATCGAACAAACTACTGGTACAAATAGCTCCTAATCACTCCCTATAATAATCTCATAACCCTGGCTTCATCTAACAAACTACTGGTACAAATAGCTCCTAATCACTCCCTATAATAATCTCAAAACCCTGCGCTCATCGAACAAACTACTGGTACAAATAGCTCCTAATCACTCCCTATAATAATCTCAAAACCCTGCGCTCATCGAACAAACTACTGGTACAAATAGCTCCTAATCACCCCTATAATAATCTCAAAACCCTTCGGTCATCGAACAAACTACTGGTACAAATAGCTCCTAATCACCCCTATAATAATCTCAAAACCCTTCGGTCATCTAACAAACTACTGGTACAAATAGCTCCTAATCACTCCCTATAATAATCTCAAAACCCTGCGCTCATCTAACAAACTACTGGTACAAATAGCTCCTAATCACCCCTATAATAATCTCAAAACCCTGCGCTCATCGAACAAACTACTGGTACAAATAGCTCCTAATCACCCCTATAATAATCTCAAAACCCTGCGCTCATCGAACAAACTACTGGTACAAATAGCTCCTAATCACTCCCTATAATAATCTCAAAACCCCGGTCATCGAACAAACTACTGGTACAAATAGCTCCTAATCACCCCTATAATAATCTCAAATCCCTTCAGTCATCTAACAAACTACTGGTACAAATAGCTCCTAATCACCCCTATAATAATCTCAAAACCCTTCGGTCATCGAACAAACTACTGGTACAAATAGCTCCTAATCACTCCCTATAATAATCTCAAAACCCTGCGCTCATCGAACAAACTACTGGTACAAATAGCTCCTAATCACCCCTATAATAATCTCAAAACCCTGCGCTCATCTAACAAACTACTGGTACAAATAGCTCCTAATCACCCCCTATAATAATCTCAAAACCCTCCCGTCATCTAACAAACTACTGGTACAAATAGCTCCTAATCACTCCCTATAATAATGTCAAAACCCTACGCTCATCGAACAAACTACTGGTACAAATAGCTCCTAATCACCCCCTATAATAATCTCAAAACCCTTTGCTCATCGAACAAACTACTGTACAAATAGCTCCTAATCACCCCTATAATAATCTCAAAACCCTGCGCTCATCGAACAAACTACTGGTACAAATAGCTCCTAATCACTCCCTATAATAATGTCAAAACCCTGCACTCATCGAACAAACTACTGGTACAAATAGCTCCTAATCACTCCTTATAATAATCTCAAAACCCTGCGCTCATCTAACAAACTACTGGTACAAATAGCTCCTAATCACTCCCTATAATAATCTCAAAACCCTGCGCTCATCGAACAAACTACTGGTACAAATAGCTCCTAATCACTCCCTATAATAATGTCAAAACCCTGCGCTCATCGAACAAACTACTGGTACAAATAGCTCCTAATCACCCCTATAATAATCTCATAACCCTGCGCTCATCGAACAAACTACTGGTACAAATAGCTCCTAATCACCCCTATAATAATCTCAAAACCCTTCGGTCATCGAACAAACTACTGGTACAAATAGCTCCTAATCACCCCTATAATAATCTCAAAACCCTGCGCTCATCTAACAAACTACTGGTACAAATAGCTCCTAATCACCCCTATAATAATCTCATAACCCTGCGCTCATCGAACAAACTACTGGTACAAATAGCTCCTAATCACTCCCTATAATAATGTCAAAACCCTGCACTCATCGAACAAACTACTGGTACAAATAGCTCCTAATCACCCCTATAATAATCTCATAACCCTGCCCTCATCGAACAAACTACTGGTACAAATAGCTCCTAATCACCCCCTATAATAATCTCAAAACCCTGCGCTCATCGAACAAACTACTGGTACAAATAGCTCCTAATCACTCCCTATAATAATCTCATAACCCTGGCTTCATCTAACAAACTACTGGTACAAATAGCTCCTAATCACTCCCTATAATAATGTCAAAACCCTGCGCTCATCAAACAAACTACTGGTACAAATAGCTCCTAATCACCCCTATAATAATGTCAAACCCTGCGCTCATCTAACAAACTACTGGTACAAATAGCTCCTAATTACTCCCTATAATAATGG
>NC_056745.1:1465138276-1465287824 GCF_019279795.1 Protopterus annectens | reverse complement strand
CTATGATGAGTGCAGAGAGTAAGATGAGTAAAGAGTATGATAATGACCGGGGTGAGGAGACTATGATAATGAGTGCAGAGAGTAAGATGATGAGTAAAGAGTATGATAATGACCGGGGTGAGGACACTATGATAATGAGTGCAGAGAGTAAGATAATGAGTAAAGAGTATGATAATGACCGGGGTGAGGAGACTATGATGAGTGCAGAGAGTAAGATGAGTAAAGAGTATGATAATGACCGGGGTGAGGACACTATGATAATGACTGCAGAGAGTAAGATGAGTAAAGAGTATGATAATGACCGGGGTGAGGACACTATGATAATGAGTGCAGAGAGTAAGATAAGGAGTAAAGAGTATGATAATGACTGGGGTGAGGAGACTATGATAATGAGTGCAGAGAGTAAGATGAGTAAAGAGTATGATAATGACCGGGGTGAGGAGACTATGATAACGAGTGCAGAGAGTAAGATGAGTAAAGAGTATGATAATGACTGGGGTGAGGAGACTATGATAACGACTGGAGAGGGTATGATGATGAGTTAAGAGTATGGTAATGACCGGGGTAAGGACATTATGATAACGAGTGCAGAGAGTAAGATAAGGAGTAAAGAGTATGATAATGACCAGTGTGAGGACACTATGATGAATGCAAAGAGTAAAATGAGTAAAGAGTATGATAATGACCGGGGTGAGGAGACTATGATAATGAGTGCAGAGAGTAAGATGAGTAAAGAGTATGATAATGACCGGGGTGAGGACACTATGATAATGAGTGCAGAGAGTAAGATAAGGAGTAAAGAGTATGATGATAAGAGCAGAGAGGAGATTATGATGACAAGTGATGGAGTATGATGCTGAGTTCACTATGATGATAAGTACATGGAATAGACTATGACGATGAACGCAGCCAGTATGATGATGAAAGAGGGGGTTATGATGATAAGTGCAGAGAGTATGATAATGAGTACAGAGTGTAGAGTATGATGACAAGTGAAGACAGCGTGGTGAGGTCAGAGGCTGCAATGAGGAATGCACAAAGGATGATGATAAGTGCAGGGAGTACAGGATGATGACAACTGTAGCCAGTATGATGATGAGTGTAAGGGAGTATCCGAACAAGTGCAGGGGGTATCATGACAAGTGCAGAGAGTATCATGACAAGCACAGGGAGTATCCTGACATGTGCTGGGAGTATCATGACAAGTGCAGGGAGTATCATGACAAGTGCAAGGAGTATCCTGACAAGTGCAGTGAGTATCATGAAAGCACAGGGAGTATCTGGACAAGTGCAGGGAATATCCTGACAAGTACAGAGGAGTATCATGCCAAGTGCAAGGAGTATCATGACAAGTGAAGGGAGTATCATGACAAGTTGAAGGACTATCCTGACAAGCACAGGGAGTATGACAAGTGCAGGTGGTATCCTGACAAGTGCAGGGGTATCCTGAAAAGTCCAGGGCGTATCCTGACAATTGCAGGGAGTATCATGACAAGTGCAGGGGGTATCCTGACAAGTCCCGGGAGTATCATGACAAGTGCAAGGAGTATCCTGACAATTGCAGGGAGTATCCTGACAAGTGCAGGCAGTACCATGACAAGTGCAAGGAGTATCCTGACAAGCACAGGGAGTATAATGACAAGTGCAGGGAGTATCTTGACAAGTGCAGGGAGTATTCTGACAAGTGCAGGAAGTATCCTGACAAGTGCAGAGAGTATCCTGATAAATGCGAGTGTCCTAACAAGTGCAGGGAGTATCATGTCAAGCACAGGGAGTCTCCTGACAAATGCCGGGAGTATCATGACAAGTGCAGGGAGTATCATGACAAATGCAAGTAGTATCTTGACAAGCACAGGGAGTATCCTGACAAGTGCAGAGAGCAACCTGACAAGTGCAGGAAGTATCATGACAAGTGCAAGGAGTATCCTAACAAGTGCAGGGAATATCATGACAAGCACAGGGAGTATGATGACAAGTGCAGGGAGTATCCTGACAAGTACAGGGAGTATTATGACAAGTGCAGGGAGTATCCTGACAAGTACAGTGAGTATCCTGGCAAGTGCAGGGGGTATCTTGACAAGTGCAGGCAACATAATGAGATTGTAGAGAGTAGAGCATGATAACAAATTCAGGAAGGTTAATGAGCTGTTATCCCACTGTGACTGTTCCAGGTAAAATGAACTATGAAGACAGAGGTTGGAGACAGGGAGAAGTATTAGAGTATACAGCAGTAAATCATTTATAATGCATTTATTTTGTTCAAAGCAATAGCTTCATATATAACCAACAATGTACCAGTATAATCAGCTTATTCCATTGTAATTGCAGTTTGATCCTTCGTAAAGACAGAATTGAAGATTTTAGCCTCATACCTAAATAAGTCGGTGGGGAGATGCATGTCCAAATATTTGTTTAAAACTGAGAATACTTTAATCCTCTAGCAGTCATATTTACAGGAAAGGTTCTAGTTTTAGATATACTAGCCATAAAAATGTAACGTGCAGGGAATTTAAAACAGCAATATCATAGTTTCATAGGTGTGTACTAGGCTAATGGCCCTGAGGCCTTTACAAGCCTAGCCATAGGATTACCCTGGCATCGTGCCACCTGACCTTAGTTCCCTTTGCATCTGTCAAGTAGAGCCACTGGAGTGATCCCCGGAGTCAATTTTCTATTTCCCATCCACTCATCAAGATTTCTCTTGAAGAGGGTTATCAAGGTGCTCTTTTTGACATGTATGGGAAGTCTATTCCATAGCATGGGCAGTCTCTGTGTTATGAACCTGTCCCTCCAGTACTTTCTGTTGATTGTGGTGATAAAGTTGAGGTCTCTGGAGTGTGTGTGGAGGGATTGGGATTTCTTTAGATGTAGCATTTCTAACAGAGCTGGGTCAGACATAGCTTTGTAAGTCAAGCAGAGATCGCCTCTAAGTAGGCGATATGAGACAGGGAATAGTTGGAGTTTTTTGTCTGTCCATACAGGATAAGTGTTTAAGGTCTAGGATCCTCTTTGTGAGATGCTTTTGTGGCCTCTCCAGTTGTTGCAGGTGTCTAGTGAGGTACATGCCAAATGGGGCATTGTACTCGATGATTGGCCTAATGAGGGAAGAGTAGAGGGAGACAATGACCTCTTTCTTCCTGGATGCAAAACCCTTAGTAATGAGATGTGCCACATAGAAGGACTTTCTGACCACAGTGGCAATGTGGTGATCAAAAGAGAGGTTGCTGTCAACCTGTGTTCCCAGATATCTTATAACACCTTCTGCGTTCGGTGGACTACCATCAATGTGATAATTCATGGGAACCATGTTTTTCCCAAAGGGGATAATGACACATTTTTTGGCGTTGAGCTTAAGGCCATGGTACTGACACCAGTCGTTGGTCTCAGTGAGGCCATTCTGTAGGATGTCAACATCACTTGGGGAGTTAATAATAGCTCCCAACTTGCAATCATCTGTGAACATTGTCAGCCAGAGTCCCTTTATGTTGGCCTGGACTTCAGAGAAGTAGATAACAAACAAGAGAGGACCCACTCGTGACTAGTCAGCAGTCTGACTTGGAGTCAGCTACTGTGGGTTCTATCTGTCAGCCAGTTTGCAACCCACCTAGTGATATAGGGAAATAAACACCTCTCCCAAGTACTGAACCCAGGCCCTTCTCAATTATAGCAAACTGCATTAACTCACTATGCTACACAGGCTTTGGTTTTCTGAAAGGTTAAGCCAATTATTCATGAATATCGCTATTCCAACTTCCTTAGACAGACTTGACCATGCACTAGAGAACTTTAATGAAATAATATGCCTTGCTAATGATTAAATACCCTGGAGAAAAAGATGATTAAGGGAACATTCAGAAAAGGGAATGGTATATCTGAGTAAGTCAACGCAGAAGAAAAAGCAAGACTACAGCCAGCGTTAATAGTGCAAATAAATTATATATCAGTGTTTTATAGCAATGGCTTACAGAGTCCTTCAGAAGTGTGCAATGAATAGAATCAAAGACTTTTTCAAATTTCTTGAGAACAGACTGCAGATCTGTGCCACTGTTGAGTCACATTGGATCATGGTTATCAGACATAAGTGTTTAGTGGAACACTACTTAACAGAACCGACGTGGTCTTTTCCAATCAGGTAAGGCAACATAGGCAGGAGATAAAGTAATACAGATAGGAAAAACAGCAAGGCTCAGCTGAAAAGTAATGATTTGCCAGCCTTAAGTCATGAAATTCTGTAATTAGGTTGCTACCATTTTAGCTGCAAACTTTGCCTCCCTCTACACACACAGAAATACTTGCACCATTAAGTTGTCTGTCTCACCGCAATGTAAAATATCCTTTTAATTTTTTTTAGCTACAGTTCAGGAGTAGAAAGCATATGTCATGTCAGCTGTTGATAACATACTATGGGGGTAAGATCATGTGACACCTCCACTTGCGGCCTGCAGTATGGGGGTATTTCACCTTATATGCTTACAGATGATATGACATGATATACTTATAACAGGGGATTGGTGTGGATAGCGACTTTCAATTTTATATTGTTGCGGTAGAAACACTATTTTTGAAATACTGAAACAGCAAATCAATTTAGTATTTCTTAAAGTTATAGCTTACAGTACAAGTTTTGATATAAATTCAGATCTAAGTTAATCATTTTATGTGACATTGACACAGCAGAAGTGTGACATGCTATATATATCCTTTTACTCAAAATTTCACAAAGGCTGTGGCACTCTCAATACTATGCCCGGACAGTCATATTAAAAATATTTTACAGTCAAACACAACAGTAGCTTTAATAGCCAAAAACACTGAAATTAATGATTTCTTCAGAGAAAATACTGGTCAGTAAGGTGTTAGTACTATGCCATGGCTGGGAGGGCTAAGTTATATGCCCTGCTTGCAGTCTGGACAAGCACTCACTTCTTCTATTGGCAGTATCATGGACCTCACACTGTCAAATACAGCTTGTGTGGAGGAGCCTGTTTCAATGTTTGTGAATTCTAAGCCACCATCATACCTGCTAGGCAGTTCTATAACCATCTATAATGCTTTACTGGAAGGACAGACAGACAGACAGAGAGACACAGAAAAGTGTGAATATAACATTTGGTAATACAATCAACTAAACTCTTTAATAAAATACCAGAAGAGACACAGTTTCATGATAAGTGGAAGATGCCATGTTTAATTCTTTCTCAAGAGCTGAATTAAGACAAGAGTGGAAACTATAGACTTGTTAGTGTGACTTCAAATATAACAAAAATAATACAATTGATGCTGAAGGAAATTTATTTACTTTATTTATCATTTGTTGACTGGGAAAGTCCGACTAGGTACCACAGAGCCTGTTTTCAGCGGAGGTCCGGGGAGAAATGCTCCAGATGCATGTCTTTGGAATGTGGGAGGAAACCCACGCGAACACAGGGAGAACATGCAAACTCCACACAGAAGGCACCCCAGCCGAGAATCGAACTGGAGAACCTCTTGCTGTGAGGCGACAATGTTAACCACTGCTCCACTGCGCCACCCAATAATTTAAAATTTTCTGGAAGCCAGGAGGAAATGACCAAGGCATCGCAAATTCACAACAGCAACATCATTTCAAAGAAATCTAAAAGACATATGTATTTAACTACACTGGATAAGATGTGTTATACAAAACAAAGGCTAATCTTAGTAAAATACATTAATGCTTAGGATATACAATTTATTGATTAAAGACAAGAAACAAAAACTAGTGTCTTCAATAGATGGCCTTCAAAGGGAAAAAAGAAAAACAAACAACATGCACTCACAATAAGTATCATCATTAATTTATTAATTCATTCATCACACTAGTTTAAATCAACACGAAGATTCTAAAAGCAATTAAAAAGATAAACCATAATGTTTAAGAAAAAACTCAGTAAGATAGTTTTGCAGTAGATCCTTATTAATGCATTTAGCAACCAGTGTTTCATATTTCAAAATGTCCTCTAACTCTCTACTATTTCACAAAATAGCTGTTAAGATTCACAGTCACATTTCCCTTCATTGATTTATGCTGCTAGTGGGCATCCCAGAAACTTGTGAAGGGTAACTAGGCAACAAAGACTGATGAGAAAAGGGACAAAGAGGAACCCAAATAGCCATCTTACCAGAAAGGGTATCATCTTTTCAAATGCCCAGGGTGGGACATTTTTTGTGGAAACACAAGATTTGGCAGGGCAAACCATAGTTACATCAAATATAACCTTATTGGACTTTACTTTTTTGTCAAAATAGAAGCTCACTCTTGTAGAATTTGAGTTGATTCTGTTGTTTCTTGTAATATTAATAGACTGTCCTGCATAACGAGAGATAAGTGCCAACCAAACTTGCAAGTAAGCCAGGCATTATGCCATGTAATCTTACTCTATGGGCTCAGTCATTATATTATGCCATTCAAAGACCTCTGTCATCATACCATGTAATGTTGTCACTCAAAGAACCTGGCAATCATACCGTGTAATGTTGTCACTCACAGAACCCGGCAATCATACTGTGTAATGTTGTCACTAACAGAACCCAGCAATCATACCGTGTAATATTGTCACTCACAGAACCTGCCAATCATACTGTGTAATGTTGTCACTGACATAACCCAGCAATCATAATGTGTAATGTTGTCACTCACAGAACCCAGCAATCATACCGTATAATGTTGTCACACAGAACCCAGCAATCATACTGTGTAATGTTGTCACTCACAGAACCCAGCAATCATTCCATGTAAAGTTGTCACTCACAGAACCCGGCAATCATACCGTGTAATGTTGTCACTCACAGAACCTTCCAATCATACCGTGTAATGTTGTCATTCACAGAACCCGGCAATCATGTTATCTCATGTCACTTCAGTGATCCTGCCATGTAATGTCACTCAAAAGACCCTGCCGTGGAACAATATAGTATCACTCAGGAGGTTGTACCACCAGAGAAATGGTCTACAGTGAGTCACTGGGTGCACTATTAAGCTAAAGGTTCTTCCTTGCCCTCATTGCTGGAGAAGCATGTATGCTTGAAAGATAACATAAGTAGTATGTGAAGTTTTGCACAAATTACACCATATTGACTGTGCAACTAAACAATTTAATTAAACTGCTTCTATATTGTGTTCAGGTTAGTATATGTCTATACATAGAAAAACACAATCCCAGTCTGTAACAAATGCTATGTAAGTGTCTCCATTTAAAGTTTGTCATATTTTGGGTCATAGTTTCATAAGTAAGTACTCGACAATCAGTCTGCAGACCATTACAAGATGAGCCAATAACCCATATTCAAACTTTCCCTCCAGCCTCAAGGAGGGTACAACAAGATAGACTGGGGGAGAATGTAAGGATGCTCATCCAAGTATCTAAGCTTACCTGCGGTGGTGGTGCTGCGGTAGTGTTGTCGCCTCACAGTAAGACGCTGTCCAGTTCTATTCTCAGCTATAGAGTCTTCTGCGTGGAGACATGCGTGAATGGGCGTACCTTCATTGAAGGTTGTGCGTCAGGGCTGGCAACTCGGCACCTAAAAATCAACTGCCAATCATTAGCGGACCGGAGTTCTGCTGTGGTGACCCCTAACCAGGAAAAGCCAAAAGACACAACAACAACAATCTTGAAGGTGGCAAGGGTGCTACTCTGCTTGACATATAGTGGAGCTTTATTCCAGAGGGGAAGGATACATTAGGATATGAATTTATCATACCAATGTGTCTTACTTATTTGCTAATGAATGTTTAGCTCCTTTAAATTGGTATCTGCTGTACCATTTGCTCTGTTTGATAATGTATCTACTGAAACAAAGTATGGACTGTATATTTGTTGCACATCATGGACACATTATATACAAGCGGTTGTCAAAATACATCTGAACGACTTGGCATAACAAATAAATATTATGGTACATGCCTACTAAAATTATATATCATAATAAAATAATGCATTATAATAAAATAATACAATATACATACTGCCTGTTGTATTCTTATTGTTAGCAAAATAAGTTATACAATGTCAGTTTGCAAGATGTAACTCTGCTGATGCAGCAATTAAAACAAGATTCAAATATAAATTATTCTTCACCCTCTGAGTATAGTCATTACCTGCAGCAGGTTATTTTCACTGAATAGTGATAGGAAGTTGCCTGGTTCTATGACTACATGTGGGGATGAAGCTGGAACAAGGAATGATTCTATCAATACAGAATATTTGTCATTTCATAAAGAATAGTTGTGTAAAATCTTACTACAACCATAGATGTCCCTCTCTTCCATGTTACAATATTTTGTACTCTTGGGTTTCCTCCTCTTGCTACCCGAATGTCCGGCTAGTATTCTAAAGTTTGCAGTCACTGCTAGGTATGTGGGACATCTAATGTGGCCACAGAGACGTGGGCCATAAAAGTGACGTCTGCAAGCACCAGACTCAGAACTGAGCACCACAGTCAGACCCCAGTCCCAGGACAAACTATGTAAGTCCAGTGCCATCCAAAGGCACCATTATGTGAATAGGCAGGGAAGGAAGGAGGGAAGGATTACTGCAACATGGAAGAAAAGGCCATCTATGGTTATGATAAGATTTTACACAACTATTCTATGTCCTTCTATTCACATGTTGCAGTATTCTAGACTCTTGGGTGAGTGCCAAAGCTCACTGTGAGGTAGTGGGTGGTGGCTTAGAAGAATTCTCTAAAAATCCATGGAGGATAGCCCTGGCAAATCCTGCCCTGGATCTAGAAATTTGGTCTAATTTGTAATGTCTGGTGAATGTTTGGACAGATGTCCATGTAGCTGCCTCTAAAATGGTGGCAGTGTCTAATCCTTTAAACAAGACTCATGACAAAGCCATAGCCCTAGTGGAGTGTGCTTTAACCTTGGACTCCAAGGATTTCCCATGGTGTGCATAGCAGAAGGTAATTGCCCTGGAAATCCAGGCTGAAATTGTCTGTTTTGTTACAGCTTTCCCCAAGGCCCTGGGGTGGAAGGAGACAAACAACTGCTCAGATTTTCTGATAGACTTAGTCTTGTATAAGTAGAACCTAAGCTGTCTGTGCACATCAAGGGAATGTAAGATTATCTCACTGTCACTCTCAGGATGGGCAAACAAGGTGTGGAAGTGAATAGCTTGGTTTAAGGAAAGCTCATTGACCACCTTGGGCATGAAGGAAGGATTGGTCCTAAAGGTTACCCTGTCTTTGTGGAAGATGAGGAAGGGGGGATGGCCATGAGAGCTTGTAACTTAGGCACTCTTCTAACTGATGTCAAGGCCACTAGGAGTACTGTTTTCCATGTGCAATGTTTCAGAGAAGCCTTGGAGGCCAGTTCAAAAGGGGCTACCATGAGCTTGTCCAAGATGCAATTCAGGTCCCAGGGAGGGAGGGAGGATAAATTTCCTGGGAGGGCCTGAGATGTAGTACTCCCTTTAGGAACAGCTTTTTGGGCAATATGGAAGGGGTTTCCACAGACAGACAAGCTGAAATGGCAGACAGGCGAGTCTTGATGGAGGATAAGCTAACCCTGTATGCAAACGTTCACACAGACAGGACAGCACCGAAGGGACATCACCCTGTGAAGGGTCCAGCTGCCTTTGCAGACACCATATGGAGAATCTTTTCCATTTAGGCATATATGATCTCCTAGTATTAGGTTTCTTGACTTCCTGCAGGACCGTGAGCATGTCCGCATTGTATAGGTGTCTGTAAGGGATCAGAATTCTATCACCCACAAGGTGAGGTGAAGTGTTTGCCAGTGTAGACGGATTAGAGATTTCTTGTTCTGTGTGAGAAGGTCCACTCTGTGGGGTAACTTGTGGTGATTGCTCCTGGCTAAATGCAGAAGGAGGGTTAAACAGTGCTGTCTTGGCCAAAAGGGGGTCACAAAGAAGATTTTTGGTCTGTCCTGCTGAATTTTCAGTAGGATGTTCTGAAGAAGTGGGTAGGGGGGGCAATACATAAAGAAACATCCCCTTCCAAGAGATTGAAAAGGCATCCATTGCCCTCGCCAGAAGGCTGGCCAGCCTAAAAGGTAGAAGTTGTCTGTTCATGGGGAAGGCAAACATATCTATTTGAGGTGCACCCCATTTGTGGACTATGTCCAAGAACACATCCATGTGGAGCATCCATTTGTGGGACTGTGAGATGGATCTGTTTAAGGTGTTTGCCTGAGAATTCTGTTTTGAAGGGATGTACACTACCTGAAGTGTGACTCCCTGTTTTATGGCCAGCTCCCACACTTGGAGAGCTAATCTGCATAGCATATATGATTTTGTCCCCCCCTGCTTGTTGATATACCACAGAACTGTAGTGTTGTCTGCGAACAGTTTCAATGGGCCTTATTTCAGTGAGGACTGGAAGGCCTTTAGGGACAAAAAAATTTCTCTCATCTCTCTGATATTGATATGCTGCTGTTTGGTGGAGTCTGGCCAAGTACCCTGGACTCTTATGGATCTCATGGTTGCTCCCCACCTCAGATCTGATGCATCCATGTACACCTCCTGAACTAGCGGGGGGGGGGGGGACTGAAGAGGTAGACCTAGGTTGTAGTTCACTTGATTCATTCACCATAGAATCTCTTTCTTGAAGCAAGGTAAGAAAGGGATTTTGTACTCCAGAGGATGAGAGTGCTGTGTCCATATGGACCTTAGGTACCATTGTAGCTTTCTTATGTGAAACCTCGCCAATTGTAACATGGGAATGGTAAATACCATGTGGCCCAGGAGCCTGAGGTACTGCCTGGCAGTCAGTTCTGTGGCCTGAAGGACAGTGAGCAGGTACTGACTTAAGTTTTCCACCTTTTGAGGTGGTAAGAAGGCCTTCATGACATCCGTCCAAATCCTACACCCCAGGAAGGCAAGTTCCTGAGAGGGGGTCAGGTTGGACTTGGGATAATTTATCTTGAAACCCAGTGCCTGCAGGAGGGAGAAAGAGGTCTGTAGAGGGAGTAGAAGGGATTCTTTGCAATCTGCCTGAATAAGCAGGTCATCAAAGTAAGGGAATATTTGGATTGCTTGGGTCCTGCAGAAGGCCACCACAGGTGCCAGGCACTTGGTGAAGACCCTCAGTGCTGTGCAAAGACCAAAGGGCAAGGCCGAGAATTAATAATGTGAGGAGATCACCAAGAAACACAGGTATCTCCTGAAACTGGGCCTTCTGGCAATTTGAAGGTAGGCTTCCTTGATGTCCAGGGTGGTCTTGAAGTGGGAAAGATCTAGGACTGGTCTCCAGGTGCCATCTTTCCTTGGGACTAGGAAGAGCATGGAATAGAATCTTTTTCCCTTTTCTGTTGGAGGGACAGGCTGAATAGTGCCCTGGGCAATGAGGTTGTCTAGAACTGGTTGACAGAAAGAGAGCTGCTCTTTGGGGGGATGAGGACTACCCCTCCAAGATGGTGTAGTGATCCAGGTCATAAAATAACCATGTTCTATTATGGATAGGACACACCTGTCTGTTGTGATGTTTTTTTCCACACCAGGAGACAGTGAGAGAGCCTTAATGACTGGGGGATGGAGTGGGGTGGGGTTTTTTTTTTTGAAGAGTGACAGGTAGTTACAGACTGCCTTCCCTGTCTTGAAATTGAGGCTTCTGTGTTGTTGACTAGATATGCCTGGAAGAAGTAGTCTGCTTTCTGGCAGTTTTCCTGGGCCTGGAAGTAGGGGTGGGGGCAGAATACTTCCTGATAAACTGAGTTTTTGAAGGGTAATTCCTATGGAACTTGGGGATAGGAGAAACAAACAAGTGCTTAAGGTCTTGTAACTCTTTCCCCTTTTGTTGCAGAGTCTTAAATAACTCTGCTACTTTAGTGCCAAAAAGAGCTGAGTTATCTAAAGGTGTATCTAAGAGTTTTGCTCTATCATCTGGCAAGGGCTGTAGCCTTAGCCACAAATATCTTCAGGACAGAGGCAGATGCAGCTGACCTTGCTGAAGCTTCTGCAACATCATAGCTGCACCTAATGGAGTGCTTAGTGACCTGAGAGGTTAGGGAAATAAGGATAGACAGTTGATCTTTGGCAGGAGAATCTGGGATGTCATTCCATTGTTTGGTGGCTTTTTCCAAAAGTGGTAGGGCATATTTGGACATGTGGGTTTGATAATTTGTTGCCCTGAATGCCAAAGAGGAAGATATATAAACCTTCTTCCCAAGGCATTCCATGGCCTTGATGTCTTTGTCAGTAGGAAGGAGGGAAGAGGATGGAAGAAGTATGGATGCCTTATCTGCTGAAACTAAAACAGTGCCTGTGTCAGCTGCAGGACATTTAACTAGGAATTTGGTCTCCCTCAAGGACTTTGCAGAATCTATCACACCTGTGGGGTACAGGGGGTTGAGAGTCTGGATTAAGAGATGCTGCACTGAATGCATCTAGAAATGCTGGCATTACTGGTGGTACTGCTGAAGGGGCAGGGGAATCCATCTGAAGGAGTTCATAGTATCTTCTCTGAACTTCTATCATCTCAGAGAAATCCCATTTGAAGTGCTCCCTCATCTTAGCAATGGTCTCCCCAAAGGTGATATCCTCAACTGGAGAATTTGCCTCAACAGATTCTTCCTCTGGGGAGGCATAGCCAAGAGGGGAAGGTAATTGGGAGACATAAGAAAGTGAATCCTCTGACGAAGAGTCAGAGGATTCCTCCACTTCCATCTGAGAGGTGTCTAAGGCTTGAGGCCAAGGGCTCATCAAAGGAGGAGCCAATGGCGAAGGTAAGAGAGTACCAGGCCTTAAAGCAAAAAAGTCTACCTATCTGGTTGGCTTTCCACCCGGGAAGAAATGTGTTTCCTTTTTTCCTTCTTTTTAAGAGGAGGTCTAGAGGACGCCTGGGTCAGGGTATGCCTAGTGTCGGTTAGCAGTGTGGTAGTGGAGGGATCTGTATGGGCAGCCGGTGCAAACCGAGCTTCCCCCTCGCCATCAGAAGCCGGCATCTGCAAGACCTCCAAGGACATGCCTTCTGCTCTGGGTTTTGTGGCTTCCACATCAGTACTCACTATGCCATATCAGCGGCAACTGATCGTTCCTAAAGGCCGATGTCAGCCACAGGACAAACATCAGGTGGCAGAGGTGTAGCTACAGGTTCAGGCCTAACAATTTTGGACTTTTTCATAGGAGGCTCAACTGGCTGACCAGATGGCCCCTCCATACCTAAGGCTATGTGCTTAAGGAGCTAATTCTCGGGATAGATGCTCAAAGTATGCAATCTGCTATGCAGGGTTTTCAAAATGAAGGCCTGGCAAATGGGGCAGGCCTTGTGGTCGTGCATAGGCCCTAGACAAAAAAGGCAGAGCTCGTGGGTGTCTTTATGGGGAATATGACGGCCGCACTTACACTTACCCTTCCTGGATGACAAGAACCCACACAAGCATGCAGTGACCCACAAAACAAAACTTCACCAACGGGGTACTTATCTAAATCTTTTTAAATCCAATGGCCAGTACAGCAGGAACAGCTGATGTTTGACTGATGGCAGAGAAGTTCTGAGGTCTGGTGCATGCAGACATCACTTTTATGGTCCATGTCTCTCTAGCCATGTCAGATGTCCCACGCACCTAGCACTGACTGCAAGCTTTTAAATACTGGCTGGACGTTCATGTAGCAAGAGGAGTCCGGAATACTGCAACATGGGAATAGAAGGACATACTTTGGTTCTAGTCCACTCAAACAAGCATACAAATGCACACACACACACACACACACACACACACACACACACACACACGCACGCACGCACGCACGCACACACACACACACACACACACACACACACACACACACACACACACACACACACACACAAACACTAATTCTTGATATGCTGCGACCAGCATTATGCTGCTTCTGGCTCTCCCCTTCCAATTGTGCACATTGCTGTTGGACAAGAGAAGGCTTGCCTTTTCTCTTCTGTTTATCAAAGCTATTGTCCAGCTTGGGAGTGGGTGGCTGCTGTTCAGTCCACAATTCTGGGAGCACATGAACCATTTGAGATCCCAAGACAATAGTGAATGGACTGCATGATATCCACCTAATATAGGAAGTCTGGCTTCGGTACCCTACAAATGAATGGGCCATTTGGGTGCCAATAGTGAAACCAGTGGGCAAAGTCCTGCTGGGAGGAGAAGAAAATATTCTCCAGCATTCTCCAGCAGTTGCAGGAGTTATAGCTAAGCCCTTAATACTTTGATATGAAGTGATAAGTGCTTAACAATAACTCGTACAACTGTGTTTGTTAAGCGGCTATTAATGGGTCCCTGTATTCATGAAGTCAATGTTTGCTGGCCAACATGTGTGCACTGCCATACAACTGACATTCATGGAGTCTCAGTGGGGCACACATGCCTTCACTCACATGCAGTTTAGGAGAAACAGCTCTTACAGGCTAGCTTCAGACTAATTTATTATATCCTCAATGTGTTCCATTCCTCTTTGTTGGATATCACCTGATGTCTTCTCTTTAAAAATACTATTATGGGAAAGCTTAAACACTGTATCACTTGCTTAGTAAAAAAAAGAAAATCTGCAAGAGGTGTACATGCTTTGTCCATCAGTGTGTTACTATAGTCTATCCTCAAAAATAAACAAATGGAACAATTTCTGTACAGGAAATTACAAAGCTCACCCCTAAGACAGCTACAAATATCGACCAGGAAATTTCTGAATGCACCCATTTGTCTTATAAATGTGGAGAATTCTTATCAAACCTATCCTGTGAGAGTTGCAAGACTAAGCCATACATAACACTGTTTTCATATAATGACAACTATTTGTTTTTTGTCACCATGCCAGCTGACCATCAATTTTCCATTGCCCATACAGTTACCATTTATTCTTCCATTCCAGGGATTCCATCCAAAGCCATGGCAAGAGCTGTCCAAGGCGGGGCCATCATTCAGACAAACATGCAGTTGTTGGGCTCTCACCAGTATCGTGACAAGCAGCTGAATAGCCTAACTCCAATCCCTGTGCAAAGATGCAGGAAATGTCCCACCACAGAGACCTACAATTCCCTCCCCTTGTGAATGCTCATTTCAGCATACTCATGAAGGCTACCACTCATCTGTAGCTTGATGTGGGTAATAGCTGCCCACAGGCCTCCTCTATCTGTTGCTGGTTCTTCTCCATGGGATAGCGGTAATGTCTGCAGTCTCTTCCACTCTTCTGCTCTGCAAGGATGGATGCCACTATCCTTCCTGCCAACACCATTAAGCATCTCAGCCACTAATCTAACTCTGGTCATTTGGGGTATAGTCTGGGCTTTATCCCTGCCGGACACTGGCAATGGATGCAACCACACTAAATTATCAAACCTCTTGTTCAAAATACTAGAACAATCAACATTCCTAGGCCTGTGGTATGCATGCTGTAATAAACGATACTGATAGCCCTTGTCAACTGATCTTGAGAATGAACTTGGTACTGCCATCATGGAAATTGTTACATTTGTTCATTTGTTAATTATGTGATTGAATTTAAATGAGCAGATTATTTATATGGGTCTTTTATAGCAACCTCTCAGGGTACTAAAGGATGGTGATCCAAAACATTACTCTGTGTTTTAATGTTTTATGAATATTCCTTTGATTTTACCTGGTTTGTGTTGCTACAGTTGTTTATTATTTTCTGACCCAATGGGACTTTTGCCCATTTTTCAGAGTGTAAAATCATCTATAAAGGCATAATTGCAATCCATTTGTACCATAGTCAAGCACACAGGCATATGGGATGAGTTATTTTGAAAGTCTGGTTTAAAGTTATAGATAAATACCAAAATTAAAACATGTATGTAAAATGATAAATTTCTAGTCCAGGTACTCTAAATGCTGGACCTCACACTACACTGATCACATGGTAATATACTGATATTATTTTCAAAGTAAAAAATGTAAAGGAAAAATGCACACTTTAAGATTTATTTTACAGCATCAGAATAATAAAAATGAAACTACAGTGGAGTTTCAACCTAAGAGATACAGTCCCACAGATGAAAGGCAGTATCATAACTGCATTAGTGTAATGCTGAATTCTTTAAAGGCTCTTTTCTGTCTGGTTCATTCTATTTGTGCTTGCAGGGTTTTCCACTGCAATGTGGTTCCCCCTGAGCTCTTCTCCTTACAGTCCATGAAAATTGTTACATGTTCATCCAGATATTGCACCCTTCCAGCCTGGGTCACCAGGCCACCACAATTGTAATAACATGTTTGCTGATATCACTCAACTATACTAGGTGGGTAATGATGTGTGGCATTGTCAGTGTCCCTACCTTGAGCCATGGATCAGCTATGAACCCCCCATGTCTGGTTCTTCATTTAGCCCAGCAGCCTCCTTGTGCCGTAGTTTCCACCAGGGATACAGGAACGTATCCTACCCCACTCACTGGCATATCATCCATGTCTGACTCCTTTTAAGAAAGCGAGCAGGCAAGGCCTCATCATGCTTTTCTCTCCCTCTGCCAGCTCCAGCAGGTGCCCGAACTCCTAGCTGAAGTCGGTTTGCTTGGGTCATAGTCAGGACTTTATCCTTGTATGTCAAAAGATCTGGCTATTCAGGCTAAAGACCTAGAAGTATAAACAGCAATTTAGTATAAGTCAACAGGAAATGTCTCAAAGTACTTAAAAAGCATCAATAGTGTGGGCATGCCTGAAAAAATTGTTCCTTATATGAATAGTTTGGATGCTGCATTTTGGAAGAAACTTTAGAAGCTGTTTGTGGAAAAGATGAAGAGAAGAGAGGAGATATGGTCTGGACACATTGTGTGTCAAGGGCCACTCACCTGAAATTAAATGCAGTCATTTGGAATCCATTTCAGTGAAAAGGTTGTTGAGTTGCTAAATTTTCTTCTAGAGAGTTATATTTGAAAATGTTAATGGATCAGCTTTCAAGAACCATGTTAACATTTTGGGGGTAGCATTATGGGCAAATTATACTGTTCATATCTCAGTCTGATTAATTCCCACCATGAATTACTGTAGTAAAAACTTCTCTTACACTACATCACCCATTCAGATTTATTGGTCTGTTTAATTTCTTTTAATGTTTATTTGAAATATCCATGAAAAGATGACCCTGTCATTGTCCATGCTGGAGTGAATGACTTGGGACGTACCTCCCTGGACTACACAAAAAGAGACATGGAAGAGCTCTCGGATTATGTGGCCCAGGCAGGTATGACTCTAGCCCTGAGTAGCATCCTGCCTTTGCCCAGAATGATACCAAAATATAAGGACAAAATGATTGACTTCAACAATTGGCTAAGCTTCTGGTGTCATTCAAAGGGGATCCAGTATCTGTCTGCCTGGGACGACATGATTGACAGACCACAATGCTTTGCCAGAGATGGTCTGCATCTGTTGCCCCTGGGATTCAGGTTACTGGCTAAGGCTCTTGCCACCCCATAGTGCCTTTTTTAGGCAAAGTTCAAAGGACAAAACCACCACCGTA
Source organism: Protopterus annectens (assembly GCF_019279795.1). Taxonomy (NCBI): domain Eukaryota; kingdom Metazoa; phylum Chordata; order Ceratodontiformes; family Protopteridae; genus Protopterus; species Protopterus annectens. Next base: position 1,465,270,392 of record NC_056745.1, on the reverse strand, counting down.
ACAGGTACAAGCATGCAAAATCTGAAGGTAATGCTACTCAATGCTAGAAGTCTAAACCTCAAAATGCACTCTCTCGAGGCGCTCCTAAAAATGGAGAACATCGATATCTGTGCAGTAACTGAGACCTGGTTCAAGGCTCCAGAGAACACCCCTGCAATATCAGGCTACAACTCTTACCACACTTTTTGGCCACCAAACCAGGACTGAAACACTAAAGGTGGAGGAGTGTCAATATTCACCAAGGATATTCACACCACCAGGCTAGTTGCCCAACACAATGCATCTGAAATTCTCCAGGTGCAACTAACACTAGGTAAGACTGCAATCCAAATTGTAGCTTGCTACAGATCCCCACCATACCCCAAGATTCTCATTACACTTTTCTAAACATACTGGAAAATATTAAGATAGAACCAAACACCCTAATACTGGGTGATTTTAACTACCCTGCCATTAACTGGGAAAACTACTCATGTACCAACACCTTTGCCCAACGGTTCTTGGAATTCATAAATTCCAACGCCCTGGATCAACTAATCCATAGTCCCACCAGGGGCTCCAATATCCTAGACCTGGTCATTACCAACATGGGAAATTGAGGTTCCACACCTATGGTCACCCCCTCGTTAGTCAGGTCTGACCATAAGCTAATCACCCTTAACATCCACATCCCACCCCCACCCCCCAGTAAGGAAACCTCCACAAAAAACATCTCCAAAGCCAACTTCATGCTACTCAAGTCAGAAGTGACAAACTTCATGACACCCATGCAGACGGGAACTGAAAGTTCAACTGCTGAATCCTATACTAAGACACTGTACAAGCACATCCACTCATGCATGAATCTTGCCATCCCAAGTAGAACCAAGATGCTCTCATCCAAAAAAAAGGAAGCCAATCTGGTGGTCCCCTGCCATAAACAAACTTTATAACAAAAGGAAGAAACTGTGGCAGAAAAGAGGAAAATCCCAGGATGCAAAAAACTCCCTTACCAGCCTCAGTAAGAAACTGAGATCCCTCATAAAATCCTCCAAAGCTAGTTAGGAAAATAAAATTTCCAAAAATTCTAAAGACAACCACAAGGCATTCTATAACTATGTCAAGAATCTAAATGGCAATGCTCGGATCTGCTCTGAGCTAAAACAGAATGGCATTAAATATACTGATCCCAAGGATATTGCCAATATCCTGGCAGATCGATTCAGTGCCAACTTCACCCTTCTCTCACCCCCTAAATGGCCCATCTCAATACCGGAAGATTGCCAAATTCCGGTAATAACAGCCACACAGGTAAAAAACTCACTCTCCAAAGCTAAGAATACAGCATCCATAGGACCAGATGACATCCCGGGCTGTGTACTACATGAACTACAATATCAATTGGCATCTCACCTAAGTGTCATGTTTAATCATAGCCTCACCTCAGGTTTCGTGCCCACTGAGTGGCAGAGAGCTACAGTTATCCCACTCCACAAGGGGGGATCCACCTTGGATCCTGAAAACTACCGTCCCATCAGTCTGATAAGCCTTATCTGCAAGGCCATGGAGTGTATTATCATATGGCAACCTTCAAACACTGGACTCCACCCAGTTTGGGTTTGTGAAGGGCCTATCTTGTCTCCTGAACCTGATTGACTTCTTCGAATCAGTCTCCAGAGCCATGGACAAGGGTAAGGTGGTTCACACAGCCTATCTAGACCTTGCCAAGGCCTTTGACACCATCCCCCACTCTGGAATCATAGATGAACTTACTAAGCTGGGCATTAATCCCTACGTCACCCAATGGGTTGCTAACTGGCTTACTGATAGAACCCACACTGTAAAAGTAGCCAACTCCAAATCCAGCTCCAGACAAGTGACAAGTGGAGTACCTCAGGGTTCAGTCCTGGGACCGCTCTTGTTTGCCATCTACTTCTCTGAAGTACAGGCCAACACTAAGGGACTCTAGATAACAAAGTTCGCAGATGACTGCAAACTGGGAGCCATTACTGAATCCCCAAATGATGTGGATACTCTACAAAAGGGCCTTATAGAAACAGATGCTTGGTGCCAGAGCCATGGGCTCAAGCTCAATGCCAAGAAATGTATAGTTATCCCCTTTGGGAAAAACATGTATCCATGAATTACCATATAGATGGCAGTACACTAAACACTGAAAGTGTGATAAGAGACTTAGGGACACAGGTGGACAGTGGTCTCACCTTTGATAACCACATCGCCACAACAGTCAGGAAATCCTTCTGTGTGGCACACATCATCACTAAGGACTTTTCATCCAGAAAAAAGGATGTAATTGTCCCACTGCACACATCCCTCATTAGACCCATCATAGAATACAACGCCCCGTTTGGTATGTACATCTCAAGACATCTGCAACAACTGGAAAGGCCGCAGAAATACCTCACTAAAAGAATCACAGGCCTAATGCAGATGCCCTATGCTGACCACCTTAAAAAACTCCAGCTATACTCTGTCGCATATCATCTACTCAGAGGCAATCTCTGCTTAACATACAAGGCCATGTCAACCCCAGAGCTGTTGAACATGCTACACTTAAAGAAATCCCAATCCCTCAGAGCCACACACTCTAAGGATCTAAACCTGGTCATCACAATGAACAAAACATGCTGGAGGGATAGGTTCCTGACCCAGAGACTCCCGAATAGATTGCCCATACATGTCAAGCAGAGTGCCTCTTTGGCCCTCTTCAAAAGGAACCTTGACGATTGGATGGGAGAAAGGAAATTCACCCCAGGGATCATGTCAGTCGCCCTGCTAGACAGGGGTCCAGGGAAGTAAATAGTGTGGGAAGAAATAGCCAGGGAACTGTTATGGCTAGGCTTTTATAGGCCCTAGGGCTGATAGCCTAGTACCAACCTATGAACCTATGAACCTATAAGAGTAAGGTACAAAGTAGACTATTTTCATTTCATAAAGGTTTCACAAACTTTTGTGCATGTTCTTCTTTGAAATACTGTAAGGTAAACAATCTCTGAGACAATTTAATGGAGCAAAACTTTCATTATATAAAAAAAAGTGTATTACTGTTTTATCTATATCTTGCATGTACACTCAGAAAACAGGATACAAACTGGGTTGTAACTTCATACATTATATGTTTGGAAAGTAGTAGAAGTCATTACTATGAGTAAGATTTAAAACAACTAACAAAAGAAACCACACTGTACAGATTTTTTTTTAAACAACTTAAGACCAAAGAAAAAGCCTTTCTGACTATTGCAAGCCACTAATGGACAAATAAGTCACTAATGAAGAGAAAAGAAGGATGTTAATTGTTTAAATACACAGAAACTGTTAACTGCAAGAATGTAACCCATAAGAGAAAGCAGATGTTATGATGGATGTTTTCCTTAATCTTCAAACAAGACAGGGGACTTTCTTAACACATAACAGATGCTACTTTTGTAGAAGTACGAGCCTGGGTTATGTATGCTACAGCAAAATGTAATACTTGCCTTATTAGTTAGGACACACACATGTTACTGTAACAGTTATGAACAATTGTGATTAACAGAATATTAAACAAAACAGATGAGTTTTGAAAAACATGGCTTCAACCAGTTAATGTCATAAGAAAGAAGAGATGACAGAAGCTACTTTAATTTTAAAAACATTTTTAGTTTCACACTTTTTATGCAGTATAGAAAATTTACTGGACAAACTCTGAAATACTATCTATATTAGTACCCTTAAAACATCAACAGTTTATAGAAAACTACCTATTGTCTAAAGAATTGTGAAGTAAAACAGTATTTGCTGGGCCAGCTTAAGCTCTTTTCTAGTGAATTGGTTATATTTTTTGTTTCTCATGTGGATAACTGTGCATGTCTTAGGCATGTATCTTATATAACATTATGCACAACATGAGAAAAACAACAAGAATATATATATATTTTCCAATGAATGAGTGAAAATTAATTTCACCAATATTTATTGAAAATGATAATAAGAGAAAAAGTAAACTCATTATTGAAAATAGGATATTTATCTCTAGGATTTTTAGTTTTGTCTCAAGTATTTATTAAACACTAATAAAGTCACTGCTTTCGGATACTTATTGTTCAAAGTTACATGATATTTTGCTAATCTTACAGCCACTCAAGTAAAATTATTCTGCAAGTATTTTCATTTCCTGGAGCCAAGTAACAATATAAAATTCTGTCCAAGTGTCCCAAGCAATCCTCAAATCCTTCCTGAAATGTTTAGCATCAGTATGCCTTAAAATGTTTTACAAGGCATTGCAAAGTATCCAAAAACTCAAAGAGTGTGTGCATATGCAGCTAAATGTACCAACACTCATAAAACAGAAAAGCTCACGTAGTGAAACCACCTCAGACAACTACCAATATTCCAATAATACAGCCACAATAAATACTAAAAACTTCACAGACAGATTTATGTCACTAATAGTGTACTTTAATAGAAAAAAAAAAAAAAATCACAAAAGCGAGTCATAGGGTTAGTTAGCACTTTCACCCATAAAATATACTAGGACTTCATCAGAACCCCGAATAACTGTAAGTCACTAGTTATATAATAAAGTAAACAAATCATGTGTTCTGTTTCCTCCAGTCCCAAGCCAACCAACTGACCATGTTAATTGAACTGGGAGAAATGATTAATAATGAACATTTGTCAGCGTTTAACCAGAATTTAAAAAATCTGTTTTCCATTACAAAAAAAACTTTTGTATAAAATGTCAGAAGTAAAACATGAAATACATGAATATTATTTTAATATTTAAAATGATCTACACCAGTTTAAAAACATTACCATACTTAAACATAAAACAATGTTGGTTGGTTTCCATGGCCTTGCAGATGAGGCTAGTCAAGCTTATGGGTCTATAATTCTCAAGGTTGGTTGATGGTCCCCCTTTGTGCAGAGGGATTACTGTTTCTGTCCTCCATTCCACAAACCACAGCCAGTTCCAGGCTGTGATTAAACAGGGATCCCCAAGTGGGCCTGCTAGGTCATGTTTTAAGTTGTTTAAAAGATAACCTGGGATGTTGTCTGGTCCCACTGATGCCATGTTTTTGGCCTTGGACACTGCTGAGATGACCTGCTCTCTTGAGATAATAGGCTGGGGAATGGTGGCAGGTATACTTTGGGGGATGACTGGAGGGGACAGGGGGTGAAGTTTGTCCAAATCTGTCAGCTAGCAGGTTGGCTATTACCTCCAGTTGAGTATGGGTGGTGCCATCTAGAAAAAGTTCAGGGCATAGCTGGGTATTCCCTTTTAGATTTTGGATATAGTTAAAAAATGCCTTGTGATTATCCTTAGTTAAGGAGGCTATTTGTGCTTCATAATTAGCTTTGGAGGACTTGACAAGAACTCTAATTTGTTTGTTTAAGGTAGAGAGGGATTTCTTCCTCTGCTGAGCCAGTTCCCTCTTGTTCTTGGATGTTAGTTTCTTTCTCTTGTTGTATAGTCTGTTATACTAAGGGGTCCACCAGGATGGCTTTTTTTTTTGACAAGACGTGATTTTAATGTGATCAGGCACAGATGATTCTATACAACTGCTTAAGTGGTTGTACAGGGCATTAATGTATGCCTCTGCATAAGAGTCTGTGTTATCTGCATTTGAGGAGGCATTGAAATTTCTTATACCATCACTTAGTAGGAGGTAATTTTTCTATGAAAAATTCTTAAGGGTTTTTGAGCTTGATGGGGTATATGGTCTTAAAATTACATTGAACGAGACTGATTTATAGTCCAATGTTATTAGGGAGGACATCACATGGGGGTGGGGTGCAATGCTCTCCCATATTAATGAATACTATATTCAGGACATTTCAGCCTTTTGTGCGTGTGCTGACTAGCTGTTCCAGAGGCTTTACATTGACAAAGTCCAAGAACCTATGAGCCAGCATGTTTGTGGTCATGTATGTTTCCCAGTTGATGGTAGGATAATTAAAATCAACCATGATTAAAGTGTTGGGGTGTATGGCAAGTGACTTCAGTAAGTCCAGGTATGCAGCAAGCTTTTCCTGTTTTATGTCGGTGGACCTGTAGTTAGCTATAATGTGGTAGGGGGCTTTGCCTATAGTTAGTTGGATATGGAGTAGCTCAAGAGAATCATACTGTTTGACCAGTCTCAAGATGTACTTATCCTAAATGAAGATGGATGTGCCTCCTACTTTGGTTCTTTCATGCTCAGTTTTAATGAAGATGGATATACCTCCTTTGGTTCTTTCATGCTCAGTTTATGGTCTGAATGTATCGAAGGCATTATAGACCTGGAAGGACTGGGTGCTTTCCATGCCTTTGAACCATGCCTCGGTGAATGCACAGATGTCAGTATCTTCCAAAGGGAGAAGTTCTTCCAGGGAGTGCAGGTTATTGTTTAGACTGCTAGCATTAAGCAGCAGTACCTTAACTTTATCCTGAGATGATTTTGTTATGTTGGCATGTTGGTTATTTTGACACTGCCTAAAAAAGGCACAATAATGGTGGCTAATGCCTTTGCCAGTATCTAAACGCCTGTAGGAGACAGGTGCAGAAAATCTCTGGCAAAGCAGTGTGGCCTGTCAACCATGTCTCCCCTGGCTGACAGATATTGGATCCCATTGGACTGATACCAGAAGCTAAGCCAATTGTTAAAGTCAGTCATTTTTTGTTTGTATTGTGGCATCATCCTTCGAGAAGGTAGAATGCTGCTTAAAGCTAGGCTTATACCTGCCTGTGACACATAATCTGAGATCTTAGTCATGTTTCTCCTCGTATAGCCCAGGGAGGTATGCCTCAAGTCATTCACCCCCATATGGACTATGTTGGAGTCATACCAGTACTTGTGGTTGAGTGACTTGAGTGCTTGAGTGACTTGATGAATCCTGGCACCTGACAGACAGATAATTTTAATCTGCTCTTTATTCAGTCATGTAAGGGGAACATCTGTGTGTCTCACAATGGAATCACCTATGACCAGTACATTAGGTTTTGTGGTATACACCTTATGAGCTTATTTTCTAAGACATATGTGTGTTTGTTTTTATGTGTTGTGGTAGATCTTTTGCATTGTTATATGTGTAAGTGGTTTCCATTTGGGAGGCCACTGATCTCTTGGTAAGTTACTAGTGTTACCTTTGCATATGTGGGTTTATGTGCCATGTCCTTATTTAGTTTGGGAAGTGTGTGTGTGTGTGTGTGTGTGTGTGTGTGTGTGTGTGTGTGTGTGTGTGTGTGTGTGTGCTGACAACCTGCTTGGCATTTGATTTGTCCTTCTGTGACAGTCTTGCTTCTAATTTCATAGGGTAACTGCATCTCTCACATAAAGTGTTTGTTTGTTTCAGGAGTAAGTGGTTGTCAGTATATATGAAACAATCGCTACATTGCCTCAGGATGCCCATATGTATTAGGGTGGCCAGAGAGATAATGGGAAACTGCACGTCCATGATAGCAGGCTCTTACTGTATGTTTTATTAGGGAAGGGAATGGGTTAATTTGACAGGACTGTGCTGGTAGCAAAAAAACTACAAGAGGGGCCTATTCTTTGTGTAGGTTAAGGTTGATCAATAAAGCAATATTACTCAGTGTGGAACTGAGTTTCTCCTAAAGTAGCAGAAAAGTTGGGAAGGGTTTCACTGACAGCTGTTTAGGGAAAACTGAGCTTCAAGGCTGTTGTGTTTATGCATGGCAGTGCTAACCACCCCTGCATGAAGAATAGCACCAGGCAAATGTGAGGTTTACATATTGGCAAAGACAAACAAGTTTTAAGCTAACTACCAATCAGGAAAGCACACATTAAGCCTTCCACTAGAAATCCCCAACTCAGACAGATTATATCAGCACAATTCTGCAACAAGGGTGCAGAAAAGCACCTTGTTAGTGTAGAATGGTTTGAAGCCCAGGTGTAACAAGACCACCCAAACTACCTATAACAGCCCTATAACCAACAGATACAATATATATGTGTGTATATATATATATATATATATATATATATATATATATATATATATATATATATATACAGTGCAATTAACTATTTAAAGCAGCAGCAGACAGTACAGTTTTTTTGAAACTGCTAAAGTGCAGTCACAGTATAGTAGATAACTGCAAAAAGTACTTAGAAATCTTTTGTGTGCTTCCCAGCTCAGATAGACCAGGTAAATACCTACTCCTACTAGATGAATAAAAGCACAATAAAGGAGTATCCAGAGTGAAATACTACCACAAACAAATTTAAAAGATATGAAATGCTACCACAAACTTAAAAAATGGATATGGCAGTGTACTTTAAACAGCTTGTAAAAGTGTGATTATTCAGTAAAGGCACTTTACTTTGTATAAATGAGTCAGGAATCATTCAGTTGTACAGAATTTATAAGGCACTAAAAATAAGATAAGCTGATTAATAAACCCTCTACCCAATAAAACTTCATGCAAAAATATCAAGTGTTTCCCCGACTAAACAGACCTGGCTACCTCTCAGTGCACTGGATGGGAAATCCACTGACCTCTTGATGTAAAACCAAGTGGTTGCTAAAATATAAAAGTACACTACTTTATCTAACAACTAGCTAGATAATGAATTCAGAGCAAAGAAATCAGTAGAAGCTTAAAATCACAAGGTGTAAAAAGTAACTCAATGAAGGGGATTATGGGTGGGAAAAACTAGCAGGGAATCACCAGCAGTACCTTTAGTTTATGCAGGCTTGAAATCTTTTCAGAAAAAGACAAAAACCCAGAAATTCACTGTGTATTTAAGTGTCACTCAAGAAACAATTTAACCAATGAAAAACATGTTAAATGTGCAGCCTACATGATTTAAGTGTCTATCTCTCCCATAGAACAAAAATATCAGGCCAAGAAGATTTCTTAAAAGAGAAAACAGAATAGAGCAGGTAAAACAAAAATCAGCTCTATGACTCACAGACAGAAATTATAGGTTTACTTTCCTCACCTAACAGGGAATTGCCAGCAGTGCTTTAATTTATGCAGGCTTGAAATATTTTCAGAAAAATACAAAGACCAAGAAATTCACTGTGTATTTAAGTATCACTCAAGAAACAATTTAACCAATGAAAAAACACGTGAAATGTGCAGCATATATAATTTAAGTGGCTAACTCTCGCATAGAACAAAAATACCAGGCCAAGCAGATTTCTTAAAACAGAAAACAAAATGGAACAGGTAAAACAGAAAGCAGCTCTATCACTCACAGACAAAAAACGGGTTTATTTTCCTCACCCAGGAGGGAATTAATTACCAGCACTGCCTTAGTTTATGCTGGCTTAAAATCCTTTCAGGAACAAAAAGACCCAAAAATTCACTGTAAGTATCACTCAAGAAACTTACCTAATAACAAAACAAAAAACAAAACAAAAAAAAAAAACACATGAAATGTACAGTCTACATAATTTAAGTGTCTATCTCTCACATAGAAAAAACAGCAGGTAAAGCAGATTTCTTAAAACAGAAAACTAAATGAAGCAGATAAAACAGAAAGCAGCTCTATCAATCACAAACAAAATTATAGGTTTACTTTCCTCACCCAGCAGTGCTTTAATTTATGCAGGTTTGAAATCTTTTCAGAAAGTGTTACCTCTGATATGACTTCCATCATGAACAAGACTTTGAGAATATAGTGATTAATAGCTGACTGTTTTGTGTTGTGAGCTGCACAACTGGAATAGTACCAAGAGGTATTCATGATAACAGCAGACGATAGACTTCATTTGTGTTTTTGTATTATTTTTATTTGGGTATGAACTGTTTCTTTAGGCATTCAGCTTGCAGGGACAGCTTTTGGCCACTGTGTGACATCATAATATTAATTTTTAGACAGGGCGGAGCAAGATCCCTATTTTTTTTTCTGAGCAGTGACCCATATATTTCAAATAAAACTTCTGTATTTTTGTGAATGGTAGAACACATTTGTACATCCTGACATAGGCCTTCACACCACACTGCTCATAACATCATCTTCCACCATTAGCACTCTAAAGATAATGTAAATAATAGAATAAATGCTGGTATAAAATGGAGTTCACCTTACTGTTTTCAAAGAGATTAAAATGATTCAGATGATACAACATTCTATTTTATAACAGCCATTGCATATAGAAGTCATACCCTTCTGCAAGGCTCAAAATAAATAAATAAATAAATAAATAAATAAATAAATAAATAAAGCAAAACAAGAAAATAGAAGAGGGATTGTGTTACAAAAACAAAGAGTGAAGACACACATCTATTGCTAGGTGGATTGTGTTATCCAACTCTGTTTTAAAAGTTGTTTTATTTTTCATTTTTCTTCTATGTGGATGATATACCAAGCTATGCCTCCAAACCGGGCGAGTCTTAGGAGAAATGACACCCTAAGCAAAGAGATCAATGGCACCCCCTGCCGTCTGCTCCTCCTCACAAACACACCCATCATTGCTGCCTGTCCCCTATATCATGGCCTCCCCACATGACCCAGTTTACTTTTTTCTACATTTTTCACACATTTTGCTTTATGCTGCAGCTTTCAGCTGCATGCTTTCAACACACCCTACGTAGCCATGATGCACTGTAATAACTGAGGAAGAAATAAATTAATTTTGTAGATGTTCTGATATGCATTTCAGAGTGTTTTCCTCACAGTTTTTTGAAAAAAAGCATGACTAAAGAAAGAAATCCAGTCTTATTCTGAACTTTGATTTTTCTTGCATTCTTTCAATACACCAAAAATAATAGTGGAACAAATAACTATACCCGACCATCCCCGGGATTCAAGAAGCCTGGTGCAAGGACGGTTTTAGCCTTGCACCAAGCATCCTCATTACAGATGGTGCAGCAGTGCCATATGAATATGTATGAGGGCGTGCCGCCGCACCCTCGACGTGCACAGGAAACGTGTGCGAGTGCAGGGGGTGTGTTCAAGTGCTCTACGGAGTCGTAAACATGCCCCGACATTTGCACAACCTACTATGCTTACTATTAGAGCCCGCCTCTAATAGTAAGTCAGAAATTCAGTGTCCGTGAATACCGAAATGTATGCTAAGCATACAAGAGTGTCCACGAACAGTGAAATAAAATTGAAGTAGTAAACACACAAGCACGTAGTTGAATGTTAAGCTCCATCCCTAGAACTTTCACAATTAGATTCCCTGTGTCCCTATTATACATTTGTATTGCTGCAATATAGAAGGTGTAAGCAAAGCGCAGTGTGTTTGCACGTCTCTGCCCTCCGCCGAGCGTAGCTTACACTTAAAAATTGTTCAAATAGAGAAAAACATGGGGAATCAACGTAAACGTCAATAGTGTAGTATTTAGAGCATCCGCCTTATGAACAGGCATTCACGGTTTGAGCCCAACAATAGCACATATCATTTTCCATGTGGAATGAATGTCGTTTTGCTGTAAAACCGACATAAGAGTATCACATGAGATGTTTAACTAAATGTCATTCAATCAAAGTTGCACTGTCATAATGAATAAGGCACTAGTAAGCAGGTGTGAGCACAAATAAGCAGCAGTAAACATATATAAGTACCAGTAAGCAAGTCTGAGTGCACGGGTGTAAGCAGTGCCCAGCATTTACCATCGGTAATATGTACATGAACATATTTCGACATCTGTCCACTGTATAACCTGCAAAATAACAATTAAAAGTGAACTGGAGCGAAGTGTCTGTGTCATAATGAATAAGGCACTAGTAAGCAGGTTTAAGCATATATAAACACCAGTAAGCGTGAGTAAGTGCGTTTGCGCGGGGCATACATTGCTTTACAGACACACCTATATAAATATAGATATAAATATATATATATATATATGTATATATATATATAAATATATATATATATATATATATATATATATATATATATATATATATATATATATATCTGTACACACAAACACACACACACATATATATAATATATATATATATATATATATATATATAGTTGCAGACATATACATATATATCTATATATATGTGTGTGTGTGTCTGTGTGTGTGTGTGTGTGTGTGTGTGTGTGTGTGTGTGTGTGTGTGTGTGTGTGTGTGTGTGTGCATAGATATACACAGATGTACAGCTATGATAGGAAACAGCACACAAGAATGACATATGCTCACAGGCTATGCCAATGGAAGTGAGGGGCCCAAGTAAGAAACATGAAACATGTAGCATGACCTTCCACCCCCCCAGCCGGACACAGGAACCATACACACAAACCCGCAAACAGCAAATAGGCAGGATACAACTGGGTGGGTGGTACACAGTTGTTGTTGTTGTGTCTTTCGGCTTTTCCCGGTTAGGGGTCGCCACAGCGGAACTCTGGTCCGCTAATGATTGGAAGTAGATTTTTACGTGCCGAGTTGCCAACTCTGACGCACAACCTTCAACAAAGGTACGCCCATTCACGCATGTCTCCACACAGAAGACGCTTTAGCTGAGAATCGAACAGGACAACGTCTTACTGTGAAGTGACAATGCTACCGCAGCACCACCACTGCAAAGTGCACCCGTGAAATCTAATCTTGGAACACAGACAGGAGTGTCCCTTGCGAGACTCCCCAAAAATTGATAAGACCAAAAGAAGGTGATATGCCAAACATTCTGGCTGGGGTGTGTACATACCCGGAATACAAGGGTGGGAAAGCCTGAAGCCCCATGGGTCAAGACAATGTATGACATGGGTCCCGTGAAGTGGAGAGTGGGCAGCATGTAGTGGTGTGTTCAGACCTGACCAGGACCAGAGTAAGGATGGGGGCTGTAGAGGAGGTGAGGGTGGGAGAACTATGCGTAGCTAGTTATGGGTCTAGGTGTGCAGGTGTTGGCTGATGTGGGCCTATATGGACAGCCCCAGGGATGTAAGCAAATGTGTTCACTGGGCAGAGGTATCGCCCAACGAGCAGCCACACCCACTACGAGTCCCACTGCAGCAAAGTGTAATCTATATGGCAAGGAATGGAATAACCAGATGTAGATGTATATATGTAGAGGTATGTGTGCATATATTACCCATAGCGACATAGAGATATACCTCTCCCTCTCGGTAGTACAAATGTATACATACAGAGACAAAATACATATACATACCCACATATGCAGACACCCATAGACGCATATGTTGTTAGATATATATAGACAGCAATATATAAATATATACATGTATGCATACATATACAGATATATCTGTATATGTTAATGTATATATATATATATATATATATATATATATATATATATATATATGTAGATAGATATGTGACTATAAATATACACATGTATATAGGTAGGATATGATACAGCAGTTACGAATTACATATGTTCACAGGCTCTGCATATGGGGGTGAGGGGTCCAATCAACAAACGTGTAACACATAGCATCGACCTCTCCCCACAGCTAGGCCTGTGAGACATACAGACACACAATAAAAGTAAACACACCACTGCTTCCCAGACCACCGGCAGGATACTACCAGTGGGAGAGACCTGAAAGGTCTAATCTTGAAACAAAGACATCAGTGTCCCTTGTGGGACACCCCAAAAATTACTGATCATCGGAGTCAGTCCCTGTAATGATTCATCAAACCAGGCTGTAGACGTACACAGACCAGTAGGTTGTGCAAGCCTGATAACCCATGGGTCGACACAACGTACGACATGTGTCCCGACACGTGGAGAGTGGGCAGTGTGTAGTGGTGTGTTTATATCCCACCTGCGCCCACAGTAAGGATGAGTTCTGTAGAGTAAGGGCAGGTGGGAGAACTAAGGGTATGCAATTATGGGCCTAGGCATGCGGGTGTTGGCTGGCGCAGTCGTATTAGGACCGCCCAATGTAAGTTGTTGTTGTTGTTGGTGTCTTTTGGCTTTTCCCGGTTAGGGGTTGCCACAGCGGAACTCCGGTCCACTAATGATTGGCAGTAGATTTTTACGTACCGAGTTGCCAGCTCTGATGCACAACCTTCAATGAAGGTATGCCCATTCACGCATGTCTCCACACAGAAGACGCTCTAATTGAGAATCGAACAAGACAACGCCGTACTGTAAGGCAACAACGCTACCGCAGCACCACCACCGCAGTCTAGGACCACCCACCCAATGTAAGTAATATTCCAAAATGGGCAATGTTTACGCCCATACCTCTTAACCCCTAAGAGCGAATCCACTGGACAGGACATAAACCACTGGGGGAGCAAATAGGGACCATACCTCTCAACTGTGCCTGATTTCCAGGGACATCTCTGATTTTGACTCAAATTATAACTCTGTCCCACTTAATCCCTCCTAAAACTAGTGACTTTGGAGGAAAGGTGGTGAATTACACGTAATGAATAATGACAACAATTAAGAGTTATAAACATCAGTTACCTCAGAAAATGTGTATTAATTCATATGCTCTGAGTCTGTCAATGTGTCAGGTTAATAGCACTAACATTTTAAATGTGTCCCTGATGTCATGACTTGTACCTGATTCAGTTGATATTTGTCCCCAATCATTTGAGAGGTCTGATAGGGACAGAAAGCACATATTCCACTTACAACCTTAGAAAGATTATAGAATAATAGGTATGCAGTAGCATGACTCGGCTGAAGGATGTGGGTTCCAAAACCAAATTACTTGTTTGCATTGAATGGTGTCAGTTCCCATGTATTAGCCAGACAGGTGCAGATTGTAAGAGGAACACACCAATAGTATGAATCAAACTCTGGACAGGTTGCGGATTCCGTATAGTCGAACGGTATGCTTACGCCTAATGGGCAGCCATTCCTGATACTGTAGGCATTTAATCTGATGTAATAGGCATCACAAGGTAATATCATAGTCCTCACTCCCACCCAAGGGTGTGAGTGTCAGATGCAAACACCAAATGCAGTGCATTTGCAAGTGCGGGAGCAAGCGGAAATAAGTCTGTTTGGCTGCCGGTATGCGAGTATCACACTGGTGAAGCAATGTAGAGGCTAACTGAGTGTACGAAACTGTAACCGGAGGTTAGCATTGCTTAGCTCCATGCAAACCCATGCACACCCGCTCACAACTGCTTTAATGTGCCTTAATCACTCCGTATCCAATGGCCTTGTTCTGCCCAGCAACAAAATAAACGGTTTCTGCAAGGCTCGAAATCAGGACCCTACACATCACAACCAATGTGATTTATCACTAAGCCATGTCAGATATACAGACATTGGATGTTATCACAAACATATCATCCAGCACAGTCATTCAACAGTGTAGGAAATCTATTCCATCATGTAGATGTATGTGTGTGTGGTTATGTCCAGATATAGATGCATACATACATATATATATATAGATATATCAAGAACATCCGATGTGACAACAAAGCATTAAAAAGGAATGAAAAGGGAAACACCAGCAACGCCTGTATTATGTAGTGATGTTGTCCTATGTAATATGAAGACTCCCTCGGACAGACATGTGTCAGTCATACATGCAAACATTTGTATATTGGCCAAATACATCACTCTGTGCATTTTATTTACATTAACACAACAGATCATGTCCAGTCATTATGTGAGAACAGTACTCTTGCAAGGTGCTGTGTGCAACATCATCATCATGAAAAAAGTAAATGGGATAACCATAGAGGGACTGGTAGTGTTGTGTGTACAATGGGGTCATCTGCATCATGTGTACCTGGAGCCTTTAGGAGTCATGTGCATACCAGGATCGTGTGCCTGAGAGACAGGGGTGAGGACAACTGGAGTATGTTGTGATGCAAATTAAAAAGGTTACATGTGTCCAGTGGACATGTGTGTGAAATGGACATCTATGTATGGGGAAAATGTTGTTCTAGGAACAGATTGGCCTTTTGTTTCTGTAGGGTGAGAGTGGGATGTGGGGGAAGGAGAGTAGGTATGCTCGTGGAGGATAGGTTGGGTAGGTTGACAGACAAGACAGCATACAGGGTTGGTATATAACATGTGGGGGGATACACCTTGGATGGGGAGGGGTGTTCAGCAGTCACAAGCCCATGAACCCCCAGATGGAAACAGTGGGACAGAGGTCCCCAGCCATGGGCAGCCACCACTGCACCAAAACAGCCGCAAAGGTGGCTGTGCTGGGGGCCGTCTAGGAGGGGCAGGCTCACCCTCTAAATGTGACACTCTGCCCTCGAGCTGGCATATCTGGCTTTGAAACCTCTTATTGAGCCCCCTATGCACCACGTCCGGGACTGTATGACAGCGGACAAGTTCCTGACTGGACCTGCTCCCAGGGGGGACAAGCCCCATCCTCAGTGGTGGTTCCACCAGAAGGTGGTGCAGATCCAGCAGAGGTGGAGGTCCAAGGCTGGCCCCCAGATGTGCTGGTGCCCGGTGCCATGGCCAGCTGAATTGGGACAGGAGGTTCTGCCGAGACCTCCAATCCCATACAGCCTATGGTGTTGCAGTTTTAACACAGATAAGGCTTAGTAATAGTCAACAGAATTCAGGATTACTTATATCAGCATGCATAGATATGACCATCAACCCTACACAACAGATGGTATACATTTGCAGAGGGAGCACAACACATGCATATATACTGCATGACATCTGTACAAAGTGTAGAAGACTTATGACTGCAGCTATGAACAGTGGCCCATTATTGGCATTTCACTGTGAGAACCTCAGACAGTGACTGTCATACCACTGTTTCATTTGACATATGTCCAGTCAGGGATGCGATGGCAGTAACTCTCATCAGTATCACCATGTACTGACTTCAGTCCTCACACTATGCTTTTGCAGTTCACAGATGTGTGTTCAATGAGTAACACAGGAAACAAATGGTTCCACACACTGACCAGTCCACAGATGGCCCTACAGATGGGGGTTCCCTCACAAACAGACCACTGTCTTGTCAGTTCTAAAACATGCAAAATAGCCATTACCACACACAACTTGTTAAACTGGCAGTAGTCTCAATGAAGCATAGCTACACTTACATGCTGTAGTCATGTTTGGCACATCACCCTCCTGTCTTTGGGCTATTTTCCACTGTGTATGTTGTTTGAGGAACATCCAGATATCATCTGTGATGCCGTTTACCAAACACCAGATCCAGGTTCCACTCACAGTGACTGTCATGGGCAAACACCAGCATGATGTTCCTAGATATTGTACTGTGTTTCCATGCAATTGGCTATGGGAGCATCACCACAGCTGTTCCACATGCAATCAGCTAGAGGAGGACAGCAATAGGTGCAGGGGCCATCACCTGATCATGACCATCACTTACAAAACACAAGCTGCTGCTGAGCAGGTGTACAACTCCACATCCACCAGAGAGTGTGTGGGAGGGACAGACAGAGGCAAAATACATCAGAGAAGGGCTTGGAGACTAAAATCTAAGCATTGTCTGTCACACACCTACCAGGATAGGGGTTCAAACCCTAACTGACTAGCCATTACTATTACAAGTGCATGCAGTTACTCCATGTGCCACAAAGCTGACATGTTGGTGTGGTGTAAGAGCAGATATGTGTGCTGGTGAGGGACAATTGCAACAGAGATATAGTAGACATACATTAGGTGTAGCACACATGGCTGTCCACATGAACGGATGTCATTGTCAACACAACCACACTCTCTAAGGGACTCAGACACATTGCCACACTTTGCCAGGCTCACAAATACACTTCCTAACTACTTAGTTTGCCACACTGCAGTAATGCACAGGTACTACATGCACCACAGGGGATATCTGGAGGTTCTATGGGCTAGGGCATGTGAACATGTCTGACATCAGTCAGTATGCCAACAGGAGTTATAATGGGTGTGACTGCGGTTGGGAGCATCATACCCCGCATGCAGACACAAGGTGCCAGTACTGACATGCATGTGGGCATTGCTTCATGGGTGTGTAGTGGTTGGCTGTGCAAGATGGCTGTACAAGGCTGGGTGAGGGGTAATCCTTGGCATCACGCCACCCGACAATGGTGTGCAGTGTAGTTCAGAGGTGTAGTGTCTGCAATGCCCCACACAGATGGGTATTGTATGAAATGTCCTGTCATCCTCATTACCATTGTGTATGGCCATTACTTTGCGCATGCCATGTCTGTGTTTGATAGTCCTTGACATGGACATTGCCTGGGATGTGCACTTCCCACAATAATGTACAGTGACATGTACAAGTGTACCTGGTGTGGCTGGCACATGTTGTGTACACAGACTGTTATCATCAGATATGCCAATACAGGCCTGGTGTGGCAGGACCTACTTATAGACAGCAGGTTGACCCTGCACCTGCATTGATAGCATGATACGGGTATTCACTGCTGTCAGTGACATCTGTCCATACAGGGCATGTGTGTAAGGCATTGTATGGCCTTTGTGGATCACATTTGACAGCACCACATATGTTGCAGGCATCCAGTGGGGAACATAGCAAAGGCACATTGTCCGCAATTATGTGCCTATTGTACTGCTGGACAGGGTGCCATGACCTCTGCAGCCCACTGCAATCACACCATGCCTACTATCTATCATCAATGTGTGGGGTACTAAAAACATAGCAGGATATTCTAGGCAAGTATGTTTGTGTATGACACATGGGTTCAGAATGTATTCCGGGTAATAATAGGGTTGCATACTTTGTTCACCAGGCCTTTTGCCAGATGTAGAGGTATGGCTTGCCAACACAGTCCCTTGTACTCCTCATGAGGTGGACATTGTGGCATATAATATGGACACCATATAGGAAAACTGCAAAATCTGCTCTCCAACATGTCCAGTGGTTAGACACTCACAGCCACCTCTACACAGGCTCTGACTGTCAAGCACACACACCTGCCATGTCTTGGAATAGAAACCCTACCTAACTAGTTTATCACACTACAGCATTACTCAGTTACAGCATGTACTACGGATATTACTATGTTACAGCAGTCCCAGAGGTTTATTACTAGGTGGGTGACATCAGCAGGATAGCCAAAGGTAGTTATGTGAACTGTAAAAAGTGTGCATACTCTAAAAAGCATTGTGTCTTTCTCAGGCAGACAGACACACACACACAGTTGGCCTGTCTTGGAATAGAATCCCTACCTAACTAGTTTATCACACTACAGCATTACACAGTTACAGCACATGCTACTGAGATTACTGGGTTACAGCAGTCCCAGAGGTGTATTTATAGGTGGGTAACAACAGCAGGATTGCCAAAGGTGGTTATGAGAATTGTAAAGAGGGTGCATACTCTCAAAAGCATTGTTTCTTTCTCAGGCAGACAGACAGACACACAAACACACACACACACACAGTTGGTCTGTCTTGTAATAGAACCGCTACCTAACTAGCTTATCACACTATAGAATTATGCAGTGACAGTACGTACTACAGAGATTACTGGGTTACAGCAGTCCCAGAGGTGTATTTCTAGGTAGATGACATCAGCAAGATTGCCAAAGGTAAGTATGTGAATTGTAAAGAGTGTGCATACTCTAAAAAGCATTGTTTCCTTCTCAGGGAGACAGACAGACACACACACAGTTGGTCTGTCAGGGATTGGAACTCCTACCTAATTAGTTTATCACACTACAGCAATACACAGTTACAGCACGTGCTACAGATAATACTGGGTTACAGCAGTCCCAGAGGTGTATTTCTAGGTGGTTGACATTAGCAGGATTGACAAAGAAGGGCATTTCAAGTGTACTGCAAGTTGTACATGTCTGTTACCTGCAATTACCCACTGCTTACTGTCACTAAAAACACATTTACACCTGTCTTATGCAGTCCTAATTGACAGTATCAACAAAGCTTGCTGGTCTTGAATCCTGGACCATGCACACTGAGGTCACTGGACGTACCACTAAGCCATCTGAGTTGTATACATGTTGCATGGAGTTTATGATGCACATCTTACTACAGGTATTCCACAGTACTGAAAACACATGGGACAGTCCCTTTGTGTACATATGTACAGTACCCTTGAATGTACTGTACTCTGTGAAACAAAAAAGAGAAGTCTACATCTGTACAACTGTCATAACTACATATATATATATATATATATATAAATATATATATATATATATATATATATATATATATATATACATATATACATATATATACATATATATATATATATATATATATATATACACCTATGGGATGTGTATACACACACACACACACACACACACACACACACACATATATATATATATATATATATATATAGAGAGAGAGAGAGAGACAGACATATACACAGACACAGCTATAGCCATATATATATATATATATATATATATATATATATATATATATATATATATATATACACACACACACATGTCTGAACATGCTTTATGACACAGAAGGGTTCCAAAGGAACTGACGTGTACACAAAACAGAGGCATCTCTTGTGTTATAACATTTAAATCTTAAGCAGTCCACCAGAGAAGGGATGGTTGTTATGTATGTGGAGTTTGGGGTGGTGAATGATGGGTATGGACTTACACCCTGGTGACCACTTCTGTGTCACTGCTCGACAGTGGCACAGGAAAATAACATACCCAGCTGTAGTCATTCTTGACTGTGTATTCTTTACCATTCCTAACTATATAATACTTTGTAGACACCAGTTACCACAGATGGCTACCATGGTGTGCAGCATGTTAAAAGACATTACACATGTGTATGTCTGGCTACAGGGTAGTCACACACACAAACATGCACACACTTGCCAGTATTGTGCATACACATCTTGCCTATGTAAAGGTAACTAGTACAGTGGTATACAGTTGGGGTATGTGCCACTGAACACATATAATTACACTTACTCTGATTCCACTTCTGAGCTGGATGACATCACAGGACTGATTACTTGTAGTGGGGAGGGGGAGGGGGGAGAGAGAGGTTTAGCAGTTGACAAGGATAAAGGCCAGTGCAAAAGGTGGTATCTCTTAGGAATGCACCAAAACCCACTGTCATGACAGGATGCAGACACAAATACACAACCTCACTCAGCCATTTGCTGACACACACACACACACTCAGCCATTTGCTGACACACACACACACACACAGTTACCAATGGTGGGATCAGAACTCCTGCCTTTTTACAGATCACTATTACAGTACTACGCAGTTACGAGATGCACCATAGAAATTACACATTCCAAGGCAGTCATAATACCCTTCTAAGATTGAGGACAACAACAGGGATACTGACAGTCACAAAGTATATAGCTGTAAACCTGTGTGTTTAAAGTAGGTGTCCATTACAACCTGTATTCACAAACAAGACACATCATCTGCAGGTAGTACATAGGTAGTCCTGAGAGGTATAGTTGTAGCACAACAGGAACCTGAACTGGAGTATGCCCATCTGTGGAATGGACTACTATCACTATACAGGGTTACAGTGGGCATGCTCATACACTTAGAATCACAGGACTTGTTTAGATGAATTGACTCCAATTACACAAGGTGACAGTGGGCATGCTCATACACTTAGTAGCACAGGGCCGTTTAGGATGCACTATGACTACAACTACACAGGGTTATACTGGGCATGCTCATACACAGTAACAAAGGGCTTGTTGGATGCACTGACTCAAATTACACAAGGTGGCAGTTTACACAAGGCTCATACACTTAGTAGCAAGGGCTGTTTGGAATGCACTCCGATTCTAACCAGAAGGCCACAGTGTGCATGCTCATACACTTACATGTACAGAACACGTTGTAATGGACTCCTATTGTAAACACACAAGTTTACAGCTATGTACATCTTACCTGTCAGTATATATGCAAATCATACTGGTTTACTACCAGATACCTGTATGTGGCAAGTAAATGATATATCTGTGTTTGTGCTGTGTGATACACATGCATACATGTACATGAAGTACTGACATATATATGTTAAGTATACACAATCATTCATGTGTGGACGTGACAGACAATAGGTTAACTGAGACACACAGGCAAATGCTACCCACAGCATGT
Organism: Protopterus annectens; assembly: GCF_019279795.1. Taxonomy (NCBI): domain Eukaryota; kingdom Metazoa; phylum Chordata; order Ceratodontiformes; family Protopteridae; genus Protopterus; species Protopterus annectens. Next base: position 1,465,248,466 of record NC_056745.1, on the reverse strand, counting down.
GTCACACACCTTGCTTCCCTGAAAGGCATACATTGATAGCAGGTTGTGGACAGTGGCATTATACTTGGAACAGTGGCATGTGCAAGCATAATGTGTGAGCCACATTGTGTAATGGTACTGAGGTGCAGGTGTCAAAATGACTTCTCCCAGCTGTGTTAGTGTGTGTGTGTGTGTCTTTCGGCTTTTCCCGGTTAGGGGTCGCCACAGCGGAACTCCGGTCCGCAAATGATTGGCAGTAGAGTTTTACATGCTGGCTTGCCGGGCCTAACGCACAACCTTCAACGAAGGAACGCCCATTCACGCATGTCGTCACACAGTAGACGCTTTAACTGAGAATCGAACGGGCAACGTCTAACTGTGAGGCGACAACGCTACCGCAGCACCACCACTCTCCCAGCTGTGTTAGTAGTTGTCATTATTAGCAGGACTGCTACACTAAGTATATCTCACATTGGTTATATACACAATGTCTGCTGCTGTCCATCACCTTACATGTGTTATTTGCTACCAAGCACATTACTGCCACTCACAGTGATGTCATGGTATGAGTGGCAACTGCTAGACCAAAATAATGAGCCAGTCTCCTGCTGTTATTATGAGATTGTCCAGTGTCTGTCATTACGGTCTGTCATGACTGAATAACAAGCCTTTGACACAGAGCACATGCATCCATGTTTCAAGTGACTGTAGATAGTACCTAGGTCGCATTTACCCATATATTCGCATTCCAAGACAAATGTCCTACAAACAGAAGTAACACCCTGACACCTATAAGACAATTGCATTGGATGCTTATGCTAACCAGTGCTAGATGTGTGGCTTTAATAATCCATTTGATCAATGTAGAACCTAAGGTGGGGAATACTGACATCTGTGCAGTGAGGAACACCTGCACTACCACCATATAACTGACATCCAGTCATGTGGGCCATTACACTGGTATGGACCATTCCAGGTGGCGGTGTCCACATATACATAAAGGCTACTCACATGTAAAGACCACTACTCCAACATAACTCATCACAGATGAGTCAGGTACAGGTGACAGTGGCAAACACTGCATTCTAGGTTGTATCCTCATATGTATCCACCACCTTGTCCCCAGACTACCAACACACATCCATATGTGGTATGACATAGTATGGTAGACCACCAGATAACCTTTGATTGGTGGACTGTACCTAGGCCTACATCAACTGTGCAAAGTACCCATGTACAGACACAGCTGCATAATGTGTTATGCAATGCAATAATACCACTGTTTGTAACCAGCTTAGTTGTACATGTACCAGGGTCCCTCAGATGTTGTCAGCATTAACACATCAACTATTGCTGTACACCAGTAAACAACACCCTCATGGTTGGATATGACCTAACTGTACCTGCTCTGGATATGTACATCCTACACTCATACAACATAAATGACATTACCATAGCTTTTGTTATCCTTTCTACATACAGGTGGCTACAGGCATTACACACATGCACATGGCAAATAGTATGCTAACAGTACATAAGGTTTAATATCTATGCTAACAGAGGTAATATTCCCTCTCTACTGGTCACCCATGACACCTTTCATATCATACAACAACCCATGTGGCATGTATGTCATTAGACATGTCCACCTAATGCAATGCCTACAAACATACCCAAATAATAGGATCATAGGACCTACACAAGGCCTGTATTGACAGACTCAGGGAAATCCAGCACTGCTCTGTATGTTCCTGAGTAGTCACAGGTGATATGTTCATGACATGTACAGCCATGTGTGCCCACAGCTCCTACATATACCCCATGTCAACAATTGCAAGCCATGCATGCTGTGTGCTGTCTGGACATTAGCCTTAGTACCACAATAGCCAGTACGTGCTGGGATGAGATGTTTACAAGCCACAGACCCTGCACATGCTTGAATGAGTGTACTGCCTAGCTCTAACAGAGCACATTGCTGGCACTCTTCCAGTAAACATGAGGTGTGTATGGCAAATATGATGTGCTTACTGTTGACCATTACAGTGCCCTGGCTTCCCCATGGCACTGTCAAGTAACAGTTTGTAGGAGCATGACATGGAATAATGCTGTGTGTGTCTTGCTGATATGTGCTGTTGTCATACATGTACACTTGGCAACTCGGTGAAGATGGTTGTGTCCTACCAGTACATGAATACAACATCCATTATGGTGTAATGCTCAGCTATGTTTCACACATGGCATGGGGAAGGTGTGGAATGTATCCTCTTGACCTGCTAGTGCACTTACTGATGTAGGCCGCATATGTGTACATGTATTGATGTTTGTTTAGATTCCATGTGTGTGCAGTGTCTGATGTTTGAAGGTGACTGTTGGCTTAGTACATCATGCTGTTGCAATATAGCCTCAACATTGTCAACTGTATATGGTGATATGCTCAAAGTACAGTAAGCTGTACATGAGGTATGGACAGATGTTTGGACATAACCACTAAGTGGTGGGGCTACTTTGCAGATGAATGATTACTGAGGACAGCTCACGGGTGTGTTACAACTATTCCTACTATACCTGTGTAACCACTAAGGTCTGGTTTTGTTATTTGAAGTGGAAGACAGACAATGTAGAATGCAGTAAGGGTGACACTGAAGGCAAACCTCTTGACACCTGTAACAGTAATACCTCCCCTGTGCATATATTGTGCATATATCAGCACAGTTGGCAAAGGAAAGAGTCAGTAAGCTTTGTAGCGAATGCGATAGTGCTGTACTTCTGTAATACCTATCATGAGATAGGCAGGTGTTTGATTCACAGTACTGGCATGTCTGGGTGTGTGTGTGTCCATATATGTCATGTATGGTTGGGAATACATCCCACATGTTTTCACTCTCCTGAACACTGTTGTTGACATCAGTACAGAGTGAGGTGTTGAAAGAAAGGCATAGGCAGGTGGTTGAAGCTCACACATGTCAAGTGTCTGTATGTGTGTGACATAGGTGTATATCTTTGTGAATGGCACAGTGTGTGTGTGTGTGTGTGTGTGTGTGTGTGTGTGTGTGTGTGTGTGTGTATGTGTGTGTGTGTGTGTGTGTGGCTGTCTGTGGCTGTCTGTGTGTATGGCTGTCCGGTCCCTGGAGTGAGGCTGTATTTTTCCAGTGAAATGTTAATGCCCCCTCCCCCCATTCACTCAATGCAATCTAGTATCCCTGTTGATATAATCAATCTTAGATGGGCATTCTAACCACCTGTTAACATGTATGTCCTGGGGTGTGACTTGTTGTTACATAGCCTACTGATGAACCCCCCTCCCCACATACACTCACTGCACTGTAGTATCCCTGTCGATGACCTCGATCTTAGGCCATTCTGACTACCTGTACATGTGTAATCTCTGTGGCGCATCTTGTAATTGCGTAGTACTATAATGATGATTTGCACATAGGCAGAGGTTCTCATCCAAACACTGGCAACTGTGTGTGTTACTGTGTCTGTGAATCCCTGAGTGTGTGTGTGTGTCTGTGCTTGCATGCTGTCATGGCAGCGGGTAATACTGCTTCCCAATGAGAAGCCACTATTTCCACTGGCCTTTACCCTTGTCATCTGCTATACCACTCTTTTACCTCCTCCCCGCTCCAGGTAACTATACCTGTGATGTCACCCACTATGGATGTGACGGCTCTAAACACAGTAGCTTACTACACAGCTATCATGCTCTTGGATCATTAGAACAGTAAACATAATGGAAACATGGGAGATTATAACTGTGATGTGGAAGCTACAAAGTGCATGCAGGTATTGTCATACAGACCTGAGAGTAGTCAACATGTACATATGGGACACTAACCGCAAACACTGACATCCCCCGGCACATGCAACTACACCTGAAAGAGGAAGGCAGAACATCAAGAACAACACGCTGTTAGTGTTGTTACACATGATACATACTGTCAAACATACAAAATGAATTCTACAACTGTAATACATGGTATGTCTGCTGCCTGTCAACACTACTTAACAATATTAATCTACAATTGTCTACCTAGTATGTTCACCCTGTGCATCAGACCATATGAGCATGTCCCTGCACCGATGGTGTGGATGACAGGGATGCGACACAGGCATCATCATATGCACAGGGTGATAATGTTTGCCAGAGGCCTAGGCTGCACCATTGGATGACATCATGTGTGTGTGTTAGGGCCTGTGATATCATTGGGCATATGTGGATATTATGAGTGTGTGTGTTGAGGTGCCCAACATTTGTTTCTGGTGTGTGTGTGTGTGTGTGTGTGTGTGTGTGTGTGTGTGTGTGTGTGTGTGTGTGTGTGTGTGTGTGTGTGTGTGTGTGTGTGTGTGTATGCATGCACATAGGTCTGGCATGTGGCTGGCCTACACAGGGGTATTATTGACAGCTGAAGACTGTACAAGGCAGGTTACACAGTTCATGATGTCCGGCCATGGCCACGTGACCTGTGCCTGCCAAGGGTTGCACAGGCACTACCAGGCAGAGGTCCATATTGGGTACTGTCTGATGACACATGTCCACTGGAATTGTGTCCCTGTTGGGACCCTCCAGGACCATGTGCATGTGGTCTGCTGTGTCCTGGCGTGGACTGCACAGCACCAGCTGCACTGCTGCTGCTACCGCCACTATAGGAGCGGGCATGTGCAGTAGCATTTTCACCTTCAACAGGTGATGTAGCTGACCTACGTCCACGTGCCCGATGCCTCACTCCCACCAGATGTTCCAGCACAGACATTCCATGCTCGAGGATTGACATGCCTCGGTCAAGGACTCCCACCATGTCATCCAATCATCTATCCAAAACATCTGCAAGATGATGGTGAGCATTTGCAATTGCCTGCATGTTGTCAGTTAATGAACGAACAGCAGTTATCTGAAGCCTCAGACCTTCTCTGTTGTTCCATTCAGCTTGTGCCTGTGCTTCCATTACAGCCCGAAACATGCATCTGGTGACTCCAGTTGATGTGCTTTGTCTCGCAGGGGCATGTTGGCCAGTGGTCCTCCTACGAGCAGTACTGGGCACATGCCTGTGTGGGAAATCACCAGTCAGTTGACTGGGATCATGGTGTGCAGGCACACCTTTCATAGTCTCCACACTTCCCTGTTCCATGCTACCACCCACCAACTGTCCTTCCTCTATGGCCAGTGGTGATGAAGTATGTGTAGGCAGGGGAACTGTGCGCGGGGATGAGGGGGATACAGGTGGAATGGCAGATAACACTACCTTATTCTGTGCTGCACAAAACATTCCCACCCTCCTGCAAACACCTCAACTAGCATTCTCTGACATTGAAAGCTACCTTACCAAAGCCCAGCTTACCATCAATCCAAAGAAAACTCAACTTATGATTATAACCAGTTCTAACAAAAACACTTAACAGTCAATTCACTATCTATTCCACAAATGCTACTTCAATTGCTCCAGTGGCACAGGCTAAGCTATTGGGAATAACCATAGACTCCCACCTAAAATTTGATAGTCATCTCAACTTAACTATTAAAAAAGTACATGCCAAACTGGGGTCACTCTACCGTATCAAACCATTTCTTACCAACAACACAAAATCAGCCATTGCTCACTCCCAACTTCTATCCCCCCTACTCTATGCATCTCCCATTCTGACTAATCTCAACAAAACTGAACTAAGCAAAATGGAAGCCTGCTATAACAGAATTGTCCACTTTGCTGCAAATTGCTCATATAGAACTCATCACTGTACTGCTTTGAGACAGCTCCAATGGCTTGAACTGCCCACCTCCTAACCTACAATCAGCTCTGCCACTGTCATTCTATTACCTCCCCAATAAGTGTCCTGCCCTCAAAAACCTAGTACAACATCACTCAGCCAAAAGGCCTCTTAGATCATCAAGCAAACTACTACTAGAAGTCACCAACAGCTACAATAGCTTTGGAGATGCGCTATATAGTAGTTCAGTGGCTAAAAATTGGAACTCTGTCCCTACTAGCATTCAAAACACATCATCCAAAGCCTCCTTTAAAGACCTCATCAGGCAACATCTCAAGCAAAGTTGGCAGTGACATGATTGCTCCCCAGGCTAGTGAAAGCACATAAGGTATACATACTAAATCTAGAGTACTTGATAATAGTTTTCAGTCTTACTCACAAACACTGGCTAATCTACAATGTATGTACTGTACCTGTGTACTATGTATGTATTCTACCTATGTTCTAAATTTCAGCTGTACACCACAAATCTATTAATTACCTTTATTTTTAAAATTAATATTTTTTGTTTGTTCTCTTCACTGTAACTGTTTATGTGCCGCATACCACTGTAAAAACATGTCTCTTGTAATTTGTGTGTATACTGATCATGTCTAAATAACTAAATGTGTCTGTAAGTTTTCTTTGTGGAGCTTTTCTCCCTGGGCCTCTGCTGAAAAAGGGCCTTTTCGGCTCCGTCAGACACCCCTGGTAAACAAATGTAAAATAAATAATTAAATAAATAAATATAGTCATACATAGCCTTTAGAGATGTGACCTGTGACCCTGCAGACTTGCTCACAGAATGTTTTACATGTATGTGTTTTGCCAAATACATCTACATGGCACTGTACAGCTGTGTAACATCCTGCCATGTATTGCCTGTGTTGCACATGTGTAACACATGGGACAATAGCTAGCCTGATGGTATTTGCAGGGTTGTATATCAATTATGTATGGTCATAGTGAACTAGTAGGCTGTATGCCCTGGGAAATTTATGAGCCTAGGCAGACAGGTTACCTAGCTGTAGGCAACAGACAGGTAAGTTTCATTGGCCAGTTCAAGCAGTGCACCAGAACTGATACACATGGTTACTGATATATTTGGGATGTGGTCATCACACCATGTCACAGAGAGCGGTGATGTGCAGCTTCACTGGACAGGGATGCATAGTATGGCAAGAGTATGTTAAGTGTATGGGACAGAGATCTGTCAGGCATGTTGTGATCCTTGTACTAGAAAGGTGGATGTCCATGACGTATGTGTTTATTTGGGATCAGGATGTGTTAAGTGTAGCATGTCCAACACCTCTGGGTTGGACATGGCTTTATTCAGGGTAGGCTGCATGCTACATAGTGGAGCAAGGGATTGGGAAGGGCAGTGTAGGCCATCTAAACATGGGCAATAACCCTTAAAGGAAATATGTGATCTATTATGGGTCACATGAGTGTTGAGTATGGCTGAACAACTATCTCTATATACATGGATGGCCAACTGTCATGATTAGGGATACCACATATGACTACATGACTGGTGTGGTGAAGTAACTATCAAAGGAAAGACTACTGTCCAGCTGCATCCCATACACACACAGTTGCCATTACGTTGACTGCTGCCTTGGTGGTAGTTCATGGGTACAGGATTTTTTACATAGGGGATGACAATGCAATACTTAGCTGTCAGATTGTGGCCATACATCACACACCACATATCTGACACACAAAGGCCCTTCTGTATTTTGAACGCAGCACACATTGAGTCAACTATTCCTCCTAGTTCATAGTCATTTGCAAACATCAATAGGCAGATGCCTTCTGTGTTAGTCTGTGTGGTATAGATAACAAAGAGGGGGAGTACCAGGAATGACCCCTGTATTACTGTGGCTGGTATAGATAACAAAGAGGGGGAGTACCAGGAATGACCCCTGTATTACTGTGGCTGGTATAGATAACAAAGAGGTGGGAGTACCAGGAATGACCCCTATATTACTATGGCTGGTATAGATAACAAAGAGGGGTAGTACCAGGAATGAACCCTGTATTACTGTGGCTGGTATAGATAACAAAGAGGGGGAGTACCAGGAATGACCCCTGTATTACTGTGGGTGGTATAGATAACAAAGAGGGGGAGTACCAAGAATGACCCCTGTATTACTGTGGCTGGTATAGATAACAAAGAGGGGGAGTACCAGGACTGACCCCTGTATTACTGTGGCTGGTATAGATAACAAAGAGGGGGGAGTACCAGGAATGACCCCTGTATTACTGTGGCTGGTATAGATAACAAAGAGGGGGAGTACCAGGAATGACCCCTGTATTACTGTGGCTGGTATAGATAACAAAGAGGGGGAGTACCAGGAATGACAACTGTATTACTGTGGCTGGTATAGATAACAAAGAGGGGGAGTACCAGGAATGACCCCTGTATTACTGTGGCTGGTATAGATAACAAAGAGGGGGAGTACCAGGAATGACCCCTGTATTACTGTGGCTGGTATAGATAACAAAGAGGGGAGTACCAGGAATGACCCTATATTACTGTGGCTGGTATAGATAACAAGAGGGGAGTACCAGGAATGACCCTGTATTACTGTGGCTGGTATAGATAACAAAGAGGGGAGTACCAGGAATGACCCCTGTATTACTGTAGCTGGTATAGATAACAAAGAGGGGAGTACCAGGAATGACCCCTGTATTACTGTGGCTGGTATAGATAACAAAGAGGGGGAGTACCAGGAATGACCCCTGTATTACTGTGGCTGGTATAGATAACAAAGAGGTGGAGTACCAGGAATGACCCCTGTATTACTGTGGCTGGTATAGATAACAAAGAGAGGGAGTACCAGGAAGGACCCCTGTATTACTGTGGCTGGTATAGATAACAAAGAGGGGGAGCACCAGGAATGACCCCTGTATTACTGTGGCTGGTATAGATAACAAAGAGGGGGAGTACCAGGAATGACCCCTGTATTACTGTGGCTGGTATAGATAACAAAGAGGGGGAGTACCAGGAATGAACCCTGTATTACTGTAGCTGGTATAGATAACAAAGAGGGGGAGTACCAGGAATGACCCCTGTATTACTGTGACTGGTATAGATAACAAAGAGGGGGAGTACCAGGAATGACCCCTGTATTACTGTGGCTGGTATAGATAACAAAGAGGAGTACCAGGAATGACCCTGTATTACTGTGGCTGGTATAGATAACAAAGAGGGGAGTACCAGGAATGACCCCTGTATTACTGTGGCTGGTATAGATAACAAAGGGGAGTACCAGGAATGACCCCTGTATTACTGTGGCTGGTATAGATAACAAAGAGGGGGAGTACCAGGAATGACCCCTGTATTACTGTGGCTGGTATACATAACAAAGAGGAGGAGTACCAGGAATGACCCCTGTATTACTGTGGCTGGTATAGATAACAAAGAGGGGGAGTACCTGGAATGACCCCTGTATTACTGAGGCTGGTATAGATAACAAAAAGGGGGAGTACCAGGAATGACCCCTGTATTACTGTGGCTGGTATAGATAACAAAGAGGGGGAGTACCAGGAATGACCCCTGTATTACTGTGGCTGGTATAGATAACAAAGGGGGGGAGTACCAGGAATGACCCCTGTATTACTGTAGCTGGTATAGATAACAAAGAGGGGGAGTACCAGGAATGACCCCTGTATTACTGTGGCTGGTATAGATAACAAAGAGGGGGAGTACCAGGAATGACCCCTGTATTACTGTGGCTGGTATAGATAACAAGAGGGGGAGTACCAGGAATGACCCCTGTATTACTGTGGCTGGTATAGATAACAAAGAGGGGGAGTACCAGGAATGACCCCTGTATTAATGTGGCTGGTATAGATAACAAAGAGGGGGAGTACCAGGAATGACCCCTGTATTACTGTGGGTGGTATAGATAACAAAGAGGGGGAGTACCAGGAATGACCCCTGTATTACTGTGGCTGGTATAGATAACAAAGAGAGGGATTACCAGGAATGACCCCTGCATTAATGTGGCTGGTATAGATAACAAAGAGGGGGAGTACCAGGAATGACCCCTGTATTACTGTGGATGGTATAGATAACAAAGAGGGGGGAGTACCAGGAATGACCCCTGTATTACTGTGGCTGGTATAGATAACAAAGAGGGGGGAGTACCAGGAATGACCCCAGTATTACTGTAGCTGGTATAGATAACAAAGAGGGGGAGTACCAGGAATGACCCCTGTATTACTGTGCCTGGTATAGATAACAAAGAGGGGGAGTACCAGGAATGACCCCTGTATTACTGTGGCTGGTATAGATAACAAAGAGGGGGAGTACCAGGAATGACCCATGTATTACTGTGGCTGGTATAGATAACAAAGAGGGGGAGTACCAGGAATGACCCCAGTATTACTGTGGCTGGTATAGATAACAAAGAGGGGGGAGTACCAGGAATGACCCCTATATTACTGTGGCTGGTATAGATAACAAAGAGGGGTAGTACCAGGAATGAACCCTGTATTACTGTGGCTGGTATAGATAACAAAGAGGGGGAGTACCAGGAATGACCCCTGTATTACTGTGGGTGGTATAGATAACAAAGAGGGGGAGTACCAAGAATGACTCCTGTATTACTGTGGCTGTTATAGATAACAAAGAGGGGGAGTACCAGGACTGACCCCTGTATTACTGTGGCTGGTATAGATAACAAAGAGGGGGGAGTACCAGGAATGACCCCTGTATTACTGTGGCTGGTATAGATAACAAAGAGGGGGAGTACCAGGAATGACCCCTGTATTACTGTGGCTGGTATAGCCAACAAAGAGGGGGAGTACCAGGAATGACAACTGTATTACTGTGGCTGGTATAGATAACAAAGGGGGGGAGTACCAGGAATGACCCCTGTATTACTGTGGCTGGTATAGATAACAAAGAGGGGGAGTACCAGGAATGACCCCTGTATTACTGTGGCTGGTATAGATAACAAAGAGGGGGAGTACCAGCAATGACCCCTGTATTACTGTGGCTGGTATAGATCACAAAGAGGGGGAGTACCAGGAATGACCCCTGTATTACTGTGGCTGGTATAGATAACAAAGAGGGGGAAGTACCAGGAATGAACCCTGTATTACTGTGGCTGGTATAGATAACAAAGAAGGGGGAGTACCAGGAATGACCCCTGTATTACTGTGGCTGGTATAGATAACAAAGAGGGGGAGTACCAGGAATGACCCCTGTATTACTGTGGCTGGTATAGATAACAAAGAGGGGGAGTACCAGGAATGACCCCTGTATTACTGTGGCTGGTATAGATAACAAAGAGGGGGAGTACCAGGAATGACCCTGTATTACTGTGGCTGGTATAGATAACAAAGAGGGGAGTACCAGGAATGACCCTGTATTACTGTGGCTGGTATAGATAACAAAGAGGGGAGTACCAGGAATGACCCTGTATTACTGTGGCTGGTATAGATAACAAAGAGGGAGTACCAGGAATGACCCTGTATTACTGTGGCTGGTATAGATAACAAGAGGGGAGTACCAGGAATGACCCCTGTATTACTGTGGCTGGTATAGATAACAAAGAGGGGAGTACCAGGAATGACCCTGTATTACTGTGGCTGGTATAGATAACAAAGAGGGGAGTACCAGGAATGACCCCTGTATTACTGTGGCTGGTATAGATAACAAAGAGGGGAGTACCAGGAATGACCCTGTATTACTGTGGCTGGTATAGATAACAAAGAGGGAGTACCAGGAATGACCCTGTATTACTGTGGCTGGTATAGATAACAAGAGGGAGTACCAGGAATGACCCCTGTATTACTGTGGCTGGTATAGATAACAAGAGGGGAGTACCAGGAATGACCCTGTATTACTGTGGCTGGTATAGATAACAAAGAGGGGAGTACCAGGAATGACCCCTGTATTACTGTGGCTGGTATAGATAACAAAGAGGGGAGTACCAGGAATGACCCTGTATTACTGTAGCTGGTATAGATAACAAAGAGGGAGTACCAGGAATGACCCCTGTATTACTGTGGCTGGTATAGATAACAAAGAGGGGGAGTACCAGGAATGACCCCTGTATTACTGTGGCTGGTATAGATAACAAAGAGGGGGAGTACCAGGAATGACCCCTGTATTACTGTGGCTGGTATAGATAACAAAGAGGGGGAGTACCAGGAATGACCGTGTATTACTGTGGCTGGTATAGATAACAAAGAGGGGGAGTACCAGGAATGACCCCTGTATTACTGTGGCTGGTATAGATAACAAAGAGGGGGAGTACCAGGAATGACCCCTGTATTACTGTGGCTGGTATAGATAACAAAGAGGGGAGTACCAGGAATGACCCCTGTATTACTGTGGCTGGTATAGATAACAAAGAGGGGGAGTACCAGGAATGACCCCTGTATTACTGTGGCTGGTATAGATAACAAAGAGGGGAGTACCAGGAATGACCCTGTATTACTGTGGCTGGTATAGATAACAAAGAGGGGAGTACCAGGAATGACCCCTGTATTACTGTGGCTGGTATAGATAACAAAGAGGGGGAGTACCAGGAATGACCCCTGTATTACTGTAGCTGGTATAGATAACAAAGAGGGAGTGTACCAGGAATGACCACTGTATTACTGTGGCTGGTATAGATAACAAAGAGGGGGAGTACCAGGAATTACCCCTGTATTACTGTCGCTGGTATAGATAACAAAGAGGGGGAGTACCAGGAATGACCCCTGTATTACTGTGGCTGGTATAGATAACAAAGAGGGGGAGTACCAGGAATGACCCCTGTATTACTGTGGCTGGTATAGATAACAAAGAGGGGAGTACCAGGAATGACCCCTGTATTACTGTGGCTGGTATAGATAACAAAGAGGGGAGTACCAGGAATGACCCTGTATTACTGTGGCTGGTATAGATAACAAAGAGGGGAGTACCAGGAATGACCCCTGTATTACTGTGGCTGGTATAGATAACAAAGAGGGGAGTACCAGGAATGACCCTGTATTACTGTGGCTGGTATAGATAACAAGAGGGGAGTACCAGGAATGACCCCTGTATTACTGTGGCTGGTATAGATAACAAAGAGGGGAGTACCAGGAATGACCCTGTATTACTGTGGCTGGTATAGATAACAAAGAGGGGAGTACCAGGAATGACCCCTGTATTACTGTGGCTGGTATAGATAACAAAGAGGGGAGTACCAGGAATGACCCTGTATTACTGTGGCTGGTATAGATAACAAAGAGGGGAGTACCAGGAATGACCCTGTATTACTGTGGCTGGTATAGATAACAAAGAGGGGAGTACCAGGAATGACCCTGTATTACTGTGGCTGGTATAGATAACAAAGAGGGGGAGTACCAGGAATGACCCTGTATTACTGTGGCTGGTATAGATAACAAGAGGGGAGTACCAGGAATGACCCCTGTATTACTGTGGCTGGTATAGATAACAAAGAGGGGAGTACCAGGAATGACCCTGTATTACTGTGGCTGGTATAGATAACAAAGAGGGGAGTACCAGGAATGACCCCTGTATTACTGTGGCTGGTATAGATAACAATGTCGGGGTGTACCAGGAATGACCCCTGTATTACTGTGGAGGGTATAGATAACAAAGTGGGGGAGTACCAGGAATGACCCCTGTATTACTGTGGCTGGTATAGATAACAAAGAGGAGTACCAGGAATGACCCTGTATTACTGTGGCTGGTATAGATAACAAAGAGGGGAGTACCAGGAATGACCCTGTATTACTGTGGCTGGTATAGATAACAAAGAGGGAGTACCAGGAATGACCCCTGTATTACTGTGGCTGGTATAGATAACAAAGAGGGGGAGTACCAGGAATGACCCCTGTATTACTGTGGCTGGTATAGATAACAAAGAGGGGAGTACCAGGAATGACCCTGTATTACTGTGGCTGGTATAGATAACAAAGAGGGGGAGTACCAGGAATGACCCCTGTATTACTGTGGCTGGTATAGATAACAAAGAGGGGAGTACCAGGAATGACCCCTGTATTACTGTGGCTGGTATAGATAACAAAGAGGGGGAGTACCAGGAATGACCCCTGTATTACTGTGGCTGGTATAGATAACAAAGAGGGGAGTACCAGGAATGACCCCTGTATTACTGTGGCTGGTATAGATAACAAAGAGGGGAGTACCAGGAATGACCCCTGTATTACTGTGGCTGGTATAGATAACAAAGAGGAGTACCAGGAATGACCCCTGTATTACTGTCGCTGGTATAGATAACAAAGAGGGGGAGTACCAGGAATGACCCCTGTATTACTGTGGGTGGTATAGATAACAAAGAGGGGGAGTACCAGGAATGACCCCTGTATTACTGTCGCTGGTATAGATAACAAAGAGAGGGAGTACCAGGAATGACCCCTGTATTACTGTGGCTGGTATAGATAACAAAGAGGGGGAGTACCAGGAATGACCCTGTAGTACTGTGGCTGGTATGGAGAACAAAGGGGGAGGGTACCAGGAATGGCCCCTGTGTTACTGGGGCTGGTATAGATAACAAAGAGGGGAGTACCAGGAATGACCCTGTATTACTGTGGCTGGTATAGATAACAAAGAGGGGGAGTACCAGGAATTACCCGTGTATTATTGTGGCTGGTATAGATAACAACGAGGAGGAGTACCAGGAATGACCCTGTATTACTGTGGCTGGTATAGATAACAAAGGGGAGTACCAGGAATGACCCTGTATTACTGTGGCTGGTATAGATAACAAAGAGGGGAGTACCAGGAATGACCCCTGTATTACTGTGGCTGGTATAGATAACAAAGAGGGGAGTACCAGGAATGACCCCTGTATTACTGTGGCTGGTATAGATAACAAAGAGGGGGAGTACCAGGAATGACCCCTGTATTACTGTGGCTGGTATAGATAACAAAGAGGGGAGTACCAGGAATGACCCCTGTATTACTGTGGCTGGTATAGATAACAAAGAGGGGGAGTACCAGGAATGACCCCTGTATTACTGTGGCTGGTATAGATAACAAAGAGGGGAGTACCAGGAATGACCCCTGTATTACTGTGGCTGGTATAGATAACAAAGAAGGGGAGTACCAGGAATGACCCCTGTATTACTGTGGCTGGTATAGATAACAAAGAGGGGAGTACCAGGAATGACCCCTGTATTACTGTGGCTGGTATAGATAACAAAGAGCGGGAGTACCAGGAATGACCCCTGTATTACTGTGGCTGGTATAGATAACAAAGAGGAGGAGTACCAGGAATGACCCCTGTATTACTGTGGCTGGTATAGATAACAAAGAGGGGGAGTACGAGGAATGACCCCTGTATTACTGTGGCTGGTATAGATAACAAAGAGGGGGAGTTCCAGGAATGACCCCTGTATTACTGTGGCTGGTATAGATAACAAAGAGGGGGGAGTACCAGGAATGACCCCTGTATTACTGTAGCTGGTATAGATAACAAAGAGGGGGAGTACCAGGAATGACCCCTGTATTACTGTGGCTGGTATAGATAACAAAGAGGGGGAGTACCAGGAATGACCCCTGTATTACTGTGGCTGGTATAGTTAACAAAGAGGGGGAGTACCAGGAATGACCCCTGTATTACTGTGGCTGGTATAGATAACAAAGAGGGGCAGTACCAGGAATGACCCCTGTATTACTGTGGCTGGTATAGATAACAAAGAGGGGCAGTACCAGGAATAACCCCTGTATTACTGTGGGTGGTATAGATAACAAAGGGGGGGGGAGTACCAGGAATGACCCCTGTATTACTGTGGCTGGTATAGATAACAAAGAGGGGGAGTACCAGGAATGACCCCTGTATTAATGTGGCTGGTATAGATAACAAAGAGGGGGAGTACCAGGAATGACCCTTTATTAATGTGGCTGGTATAGATAACAAAGAGGGGGAGTACCAGGAATGACCCCTGTATTACTGTGGCTGGTATAGATAACAAAGAGGGGGGAGTACCAGGAATGACCCCTGTATTACTGTGGCTGGTATAGATAACAAAGAGGGGGGAGTACCAGGAATGACCCCTGTATTACTGCAGCTGGTATAGATAACAAAGAGGGTGAGTACCAGGAATGTCCCCTGTATTACTGTGCCTTTTATAGATAACAAAGAGGGGGAGTACCAGGAATGACCCCTGTATTACTGTGGCTGGTATCGATAACAAAGAGGGGGAGTGCCAGGAATGACCCCTGTATTACTGTGGCTGGTATCGATAACAAAGAGGGGGAGTACGAGGAATGACCCCTGTATTACTGTGGTTGGTATAGATAACAAAGAGGGGGAGTACCAGGACTGACCCCTGTATTACTGTGGCTGGTATAGATAACAAAGAGGGGGAGTCCCAGGAATGACCCCTGTATTACTGTGGCTGGTATAGATAACAAAGAGGGGGAGTACCAGGAATGACCCCTGTATTACTGTGGCTGGTATAGATAACAAAGAGGGGGAGTACCAGGAATGACCCCTGTATTACTGTGGCTTGTATAGATAACAAAGAGGGGGAGTACCAGGAATGACCCCTGTATTACTGTAGCTGGTAAAGATAACAAAGAGGGGGAGTACCAAGAATGACCCCTGTATTACTGTGGCTGGTATAGATAACAAAGAGGGGGAGTACCAGGAATGACCCCTGTATTACTGTGGCTGGTATAGATAACAAAGAGGGGAGTACCAGGAATGACCCTGTATTACTGAGGCCGGTATAGATAACAAAGAGGGAGAGTACCAGGAATGACCCCTGTATTACTGTGGCTGGTATAGATAACAAAGAGGGGGAGTACCAGGAATGACCCCTGTATTACTGTGGCTGGTATAGATAACAAAGAGGGGGAGTACCAGGAATGAACCCTGTATTACTGTGGCTGGTATAGATAACAAAGAGGGGGCGTACCAGGAATGACCCCTGTATTACTGTGGCTGGTATAGATAACAACGAGGGGGAGTACCAGGAATGACCCCTGTATTACTCTGGCTGGTATAGATAACATAGAGGGGGAGTACCACTAATGACCCCTGTATTACTGTCGCTGGCACTGGTTTGATGTGCGTGTATTAGTCGCTGATGCCTTTGTGTTAGTCTGTGAGATATAGATAACAAAGAGGGGGAGTACCAGGAATGACCACTGTATTTCTGTAGCTGGTATAGATAACAATGAGGGGGAGTACCAGGAATGACCCCTGTATTACTGTGGCTGGTATAGATAACAAAGAGGGGGAGTACCAGGAATGACCCTTGTATTACTGTCGCTGGCACTGGTTTGATGTGCGTGTATTATTCACTGATGCCTTTGTGTTAGTCTGTGAGATATAGATAACAAAGAGGGGGGAGTACCAGGAATGACCCCTGTATTACTGTAGCTGGTATAGATAACAAAGGGGGGAGTACCAGAAATTACCCCTGTATTACTGTCGCTGGTATAGATAACAAAGAGGGGGAGTACCAGGAATGACCCCTGTATTACTGTAGCTGGTATAGATAACAAAGGGGGGGATTACCAGGAATGACCCCTGTATTACTGTCGCTAGTATAGATAACAAGGAGGGGGAGTACCAGGAATGACCCCTGTATTACTGTAGCTGGTATAGATAACAAAGAGGGGGGAGTACCAGGAATGACCCCTGTATTACTGTAGCTGGTATAGATAACAAAGAGGGGGAGGACCAGGAATGACCCCTGTTTTACTGTGGCTGGTATAGATAAGAAAGAGGGGGAGTACCAGGAATGACCCCTGTATTACTGTGCCTGGTATAGATAACAAAGAGGGGGAGTACCAGGAATGACCCCTGTATTACTGTGGCTGGTATCGATAACAAAGAGGGGGAGTGCCAGGAATGACCCCTGTATTACTGTGGCTGGTATCGATAACAAAGAGGGGGAGTACGAGGAATGACCCCTGTATTACTGTGGCTGGTATAGATAACAAAGAGGGGGAGTACCAGGACTGACCCCTGTATTACTGTGGCTGGTATAGATAACAAAGAGGGGGAGTCCCAGGAATGACCCCCGTATTACTGTGGCTGGTATAGATAACAAAGAGGGGGAGTACCAGGAATGACCCCTGTATTACTGTGTCTGGTATAGATAACAAAGAGGGGGAGTACCAGGAATGACCCCTGTATTACTGTAGCTGGTATAGATAACAAAGAGGGGGAGTACCAGGAATGACCCCTGTATTACTGTTGCTGGTATCGATAACAAAGAGGGGAGTACGAGGAATGACCCCTGTATTACTGTGGCTGGTATAGATAACAAAGAGGGGGAGTACCAGGACTGACCCCTGTATTACTGTGGCTGGTATAGATAACAAAGAGGGGGAGTCCCAGGAATGACCCCCGTATTACTGTGGCTGGTATAGATAACAAAGAGGGGGAGTACCAGGAATGACCCCTGTATTACTGTGTCTGGTATAGATAACAAAGAGGGGGAGTACCAGGAATGACCCCTGTATTACTGTAGCTGGTATAGATAACAAAGAGGGGGAGTACCAGGAATGACCCCTGTATTACTGTTGCTGGTATAGATAACAAAGAGGGGGAGTACCAGGAATGACCCCTGTATTACTGTGGCTGGTATAGATAACAAAGAGGGGGAGTACCAGGAATGACCCCTGTATTACTGTGGCTGGTATAGATAACAAAGAGGGGGAGTACCAGGAATGACCCCTGTATTACTGTGGCTGGTATAGATAACAAAGAGGGAGTACCAGGAATGACCCCTGTATTACTGTGGCTGGTATAGATAACAAAGAGGGGGAGTACCAGGAATGAACCCTGTATTACTGTGGCTGGTATAGATAACAAAGAGGGGGAGTACCAGGAATGACCCCTGTATTACTGTGGCTGGTATAGATAACAACGAGGGGGAGTACCAGGAATGACCCCTGTATTACTCTGGCTGGTATAGATAACAAAGAGGGGGAGTACCACTAATGACCCCTGTATTACTGTCGCTGGCACTGGTTTGATGTGCGTGTATTAGTCGCTGATGCCTTTGTGTTAGTCTGTGAGATATAGATAACAAAGAGGGGGGAGTACCAGGAATGACCACTGTATTACTGTAGCTGGTAAAGATAACAAAGGGGGGGGAGTACCAGGAATGACCCCTGTATTACTGTGGCTGGTATAGATAACAAAGAGGGGGAGTACCAGGAATGAACCCTGTATTACTGTGGCTGGTATAGATAACAAAGAGGGGCAGTACCAGGAATGACCCCTGTATTACTGTGGCTGGTATAGATAACAATGAGGGGGAGTACCAGGAATGACCCCTGTATTACTGTGGCTGGTATAGATAACAAAGAGGGGGAGTACCAGGAATGACCCTTGTATTACTGTCGCTGGCACTGGTTTGATGTGCGTGTATTATTCACTGATGCCTTTGTGTTAGTCTCTTAGATATAGATAACAAAGAGGGGGGGGTACCAGGAATGACCCCTGTATTACTGTAGCTGGTATAGATAACAAAGGGGGGAGTACCAGAAATTACCCCTGTATTACTGTCTCTGGTATAGATAACAAAGAGGGGGGGTACCAGGAATGACCCCTGTATTACTGTAGCTGGTATAGATAACAAAGGGGGGGATTACCAGGAATGACCCCTGTATTACTGTCGCTAGTATAGATAACAAAGAGGGGCAGTACCAGGAATGACCCCTGTATTACTGTAGCTGGTATAGATAACAAAGAGGGGGGAGTACCAGGAATGACCCCTGTATTACTGTAGCTGGTATAGATAACAAAGAGGGGGAGTACCAGGAATGACCCCTGTTTTACTGTGGCTGGTATAGATAACAAAGAGGGGGAGTACCAGGAATGACCCCTGTATTACTGTGGCTGGTATAAATAACAAAAAGGGGGAGTACCAGGAATGACCCCTGTATTACTGTGGCTCGTATAGATAACAAAGAGGGGGAGTACCAGGAATGACCCCTGTAATACTGTAGCTGGTAAAGATAACAAAGAGGGGGAGTACCAGGAATGACCCCTGTATTACTGTGGCTGGTATAGATAACAAAGAGGGGGGAGTACCAGGAATGACCCCTGTATTACTGTGGCTGGTATAGATAACAAAGAGGGGGGAGTACCAGGAATGACCCCTGTATTACTGTAGCTGGTATAGATAAGAAAGAGGGGGAGTACCAGGAATGACCCCTGTATTACTGTGCCTGGTAGAGATAACAAAGAGGGGGAGTACCAGGAATGACCCCTGTATTACTGTGGCTGGTATCGATAACAAAGAGGGGGAGTGCCAGGAATGACCCCTGTATTACTGTGGCTGGTATCGATAACAAAGAGGGGGAGTACGAGGAATGACCCCTGTATTACTGTGGCTGGTATAGATAACAAAGAGGGGGAGTAGCAGGACTGACCCCTGTATTACTGTGGCTGGTATAGATAACAAAGAGGGGGAGTCCCAGGAATGACCCCCGAATTACTGTGGCTGGTATAGATAACAAGGAGGGGGAGTACCAGGAATGACCCCTGTATTACTGTGGCTGGTATAGATAACAAAGAGGGGGAGTACCCGGAATGACCCTTGTATTACTGTGGCTGGTATAGATAACAAAGAGGGGGAGTACCAGGAATGACCCCTGTATTACTGTAGCTGGTATAGATAACAAAGAGGGGGAGTTCCAGGAATGACCCCTGTATTACTGTGGCTGGTAAAGATAACAAAGAGGGGGGAGTACCAGGAATGACCCCTGTATTACTGTAGCTGGTATAGATAACAAAGAGGGGGTGTACCAGGAATGACCCCTGTATTACTGTGGCTGGTATAGATAACAAAGAGGGGGAGTACCAGGAATGACCCCTGTATTACTGTGGCTGGTATAGATAACAAAGAGGGGGAGTACCAGGAATGACCCCTGTATTACTGTGGCTGGTATAGATAACAAAGAGGGGCAGTACCAGGAATGACCCCTGTATTACTGTGGCTGGTATAGATAACAAAGAGGGGCAGTACCAGGAATGACCCCTGTATTACTGTGGGTGGTATAGATAACAAAGGGGGAGGAGTACCAGGAATGACCCCTGTATTACTGTGGCTGGTATAGATAACAAAGAGGGGGAGTACCAGGAATGACCCCTGTATTAATGTGGCTGGTATAGATAACAAAGAGGGGGAGTACCAGGAATGACCCCTGTATTAATGTGGCTGGTATAGATAACAAAGAGGGGGAGTACCAGGAATGACCCCTGTATTACTGTGGCTGGTATAGATAACAAAGAGGGGGGAGTACCAGGAATGACCCCTGTATTACTGTGGCTGGTATAGATAACAAAGAGGGGGGAGTACCAGGAATGACCCCTGTATTACTGTAGCTGGTATAGATAAGAAAGAGGGGGAGTACCAGGAATGACCCCTGTATTACTGTGCCTGGTATAGATAACAAAGAGGGGGAGTACCAGGAATGACCCCTGTATTACTGTGGCTGGTATCGATAACAAAGAGGGGGAGTGCCAGGAAAGACCCCTGTATTACTGTGGCTGGTATCGATAACAAAGAGGGGGAGTACGAGGAATGACCCCTGTATTACTGTGGCTGGTATAGATAACAAAGAGGGGGAGTACCAGGACTGACCCCTGTATTACTGTGGCTGGTATAGATAACAAAGTGGGGGAGTCCCAGGAATGACCCCCGTATTACTGTGGCTGGTATAGATAACAAAGAGGGGGAGTACCAGGAATGACCCCTGTATTACTGTGGCTGGTATAGATAACAAAGAGGGGAGTACCAGGAATGACCCCTGTATTACTGTGGCTGGTATAGATAACAAAGAGGGGGAGTACCAGGAATGACCCCTGTATTACTGTAGCTGGTATAGATAACAAAGAGGGGGAGTACCAGGAATGACCCCTGTATTACTGTGACTGGTATAGATAACAAAGAGTGGGGAGTACCAGGAATGATCCCTGTATTACTGTGGTTGGTATAGATAACAAAGAGCGGGAGTACCAGGAATGACCCCTGTATTACTGTGGCTGGTATAGATAACAAAGAGCGGGAGTACCAGGAATGACCCCTGTATTACTGTGGCTGGTATAGATAACAAAGAGGGGGAGTACCAGGAATGACCCCTGTATTACTGTGGCTGGTATAGATAACAAAGAGGGGGAGTACCAGGAATGAACCCTGTATTACTGTGGCTGGTATAGATAACAAAGAGGGGGAGTACCAGGAATGACCCCTGTATTACTGTGGCTGGTATAGATAACAACGAGGGGGAGTACCAGGAATGACCCCTGTATTACTCTGGCTGGTATAGATAACAAAGAGGGGGAGTACCACTAATGACCCCTGTATTACTGTCGCTGGCACTGGTTTGATGTGCGTGTATTAGTCGCTGATGCCTTTGTGTTAGTCTGTGAGATATAGATAACAAAGAGGGGGGAGTACCAGGAATGACCACTGTATTACTGTAGCTGGTATAGATAACAAAGGGGGGGAGTACCAGGAATGACCCCTGTATTACTGTGGCTGGTATAGATAACAAAGAGGGGGAGTACCAGGAATGAACCCTGTATTACTGTGGCTGGTATAGATAACAAAGAGGGGCAGTACCAGGAATGACCCCTGTATTA
Organism: Protopterus annectens; assembly: GCF_019279795.1. NCBI lineage: Eukaryota > Metazoa > Chordata > Ceratodontiformes > Protopteridae > Protopterus > Protopterus annectens. Next base: position 1,465,226,153 of record NC_056745.1, on the reverse strand, counting down.
CTGTGGCTGGTATAGATAACAATGAGGGGGAGTACCAGGAATGACCCCTGTATTACTGTGGCTGGTATAGATAACAAAGAGGGGGAGTACCAGGAATGACCCTTGTATTACTGTCGCTGGCACTGGTTTGATGTGCGTGTATTATTCACTGATGCCTTTGTGTTAGTCTCTGAGATATAGATAACAAAGAGGGGGGAGTACCAGGAATGACCCCTGTATTACTGTAGCTGGTATAGATAACAAAGGGGGGAGTACCAGAAATTACCCCTGTATTACTGTCTCTGGTATAGATAACAAAGAGGGGGAGTACCAGGAATGACCCCTGTATTACTGTAGCTGGTATAGATAACAAAGGGGGGGATTACCAGGAATGACCCCTGTATTACTGTCGCTAGTATAGATAACAAAGAGGGGCAGTACCAGGAATGACCCCTGTATTACTGTAGCTGGTATAGATAACAAAGAGGGGGGAGTACCAGGAATGACCCCTGTATTACTGTAGCTGGTATAGATAACAAAGAGGGGGAGTACCAGGAATGACCCCTGTTTTACTGTGGCTGGTATAGATAACAAAGAGGGGGAGTACCAGGAATGACCCCTGTATTACTGTGGCTGGTATAAATAACAAAGAGGGGGAGTACCAGGAATGACCCCTGTATTACTGTGGCTCGTATAGATAACAAAGAGGGGGAGTACCAGGAATGACCCCTGTATTACTGTAGCTGGTATAGATAACAAAGAGGGAGAGTACCAGGAATGACACCTGTATTACTGTGGCTGGTATAGATAACAACGAGGGGGAGTACCAGGAATGACCCCTGTATTACTGTGGCTGGTATAGATAACAAAGAGGGGGAGTACCAGGAATGACCCTTGTATTACTGTCGCTGGCACTGGTTTGATGTGTGTGTATTAGTCGCTGATGCCTTTGTGTTAGTCTGTGAGATATAGATAACAAAGAGGGGGGAGTACCAGGAATGACCCCTGTATTACTGTAGCTGGTATAGATAACAAAGGGGGGGGTTCCAAGAATGACCCCTGTATTACTGTCGCTGGTATAGATAACAAAGAAGGGGAGTACCAGGAATGACCCCTGTATTACTGTAGCTGGTATAGATAACAAAGGGGGGGAGTACCAGGAATGACCCCTGTATTACTGTCGCTGGTATAGATAACAAAGAGGGGGAGTACCAGGAATGACCCCTGTATTACTGTAGCTGGTATAGATAACAAAGAGGGGGAGTACCAGGAATGACCCCTGTATTACTGTAGCTGGTATAGATAGCAAAGACGGGGAGTACCAGGAATGACCCCTGTATTTCTGTGGCTGGTATAGATAACAAAGAAGGGGAGTACCAGGAATGTCCCCTGTATTACTGTGGCTGGTATAGATAACAAAGAGGGGCAGTACCTTGAATGACCTCTGTATTACTGTGGCTGGTATAGATAACAAAGAGGGGGAGTACCAGGAATGACCCCTGTATTACTGTAGCTGGTATAGATAACAAACAGGGGGAGTACCAGGAATGACCCCTGTATTACTGTGGCTGGTATAGATAACAAAGAGGGGGAGTACCAGGAATGACCCCTGTATTACTGTGGCTGGTATAGATAACAAAGAGGGGCAGTACCAGGAATGACCCCTGTATTACTGTGGCTGATATAGATAACAAAGAGGGGCAGTACCAGGAATGACCCCTGTATTACTGTGGGTGGTATAGATAACAAAGGGGGGGGAGTACCAGGAATGACCCCTGTATTACTGTAGCTGGTATAGATAACAAAGAGGGGGAGTACCAGGAATGACCCCTGTATTACTGTAGCTGGTATAGATAACAAAGAGGGGGAGTACCAGGAATGACCCCTGTATTACTGTGGCTGGTATAGATAACAAAGAGGGGGAGTACCAGGAATGACCCCTGTATTACTGTGGCTGGTATAGATAACAAAGAGGGGAAGTACCAGGAATGACCCCTGTATTACTGTGGCTGGTATAGATAACAAAGAGGGGGAGTACCAGGAATGACCCCTGTATTACTGTGGCTGGTATAGATAACAAAGAGGGGAGTACCAGGAATGACCCCTGTATTACTGTGGCTGGTATAGATAACAAAGAGGTGGGATTACCAGGAATGACCCCTGTATTACTGTGGGTGGTATAGATAACAAAGAGGGGGAGTACCAGGAATGACCCCTGTATTACTGTGGCTGGTATAGATAACAAAGAGGGGGAGTACCAGGAATGACCCCTGTATTACTGTGGCTGGTATAGATAACAAAGAGGGGGAGTACCAGGAATGACCCCTGTATTACTGTGGCTGGTATAGATAACAAAGAGGGGGAGTACCAGGACTGACCCCTGTATTACTGTGGCTGGTATAGATAACAAAGAGGGGGAGTACCAGGACTGACCCCTGTATTACTGTGGCTGGTATAGATAACAAAGAGGGGGAGTACCAGGAATGACCCCTGTATTACTGTGGGTGGGATAGATAACAAAGAGGGGGAGTACCAGGAATGACCCCTGTATTACTGTGGCTGGTATAGATAACAAAGAGGGGCAGTACCAGGAATGACCCCTGTATTACCGTGGCTGGTATAGATAACAAAGAGGGCGAGTACCAGGAATGACCCCTGTATTACTGTGGCTGGCACTGGTTTGATGTGCGTGTATTAGTCAGACACTTTCTGTAGTGTTGGTTCTGCCAGCAGTCCAGTTGCCAACCACTCCTGTAACATAGGAATATACACCTAGTTTACTGAGTGTAGCTGGAACACAGTATGGGTGATGATGTCCTACAACCTGGCAAGGTCATGATATGCAGTGTGAATCGACCCTACTGTCATCTACATCTGTACTGAGTACATCAAATACGTTGATCACGGTTCATGGCCTTACAGATCAGACTCAGCAGGGTAGTAGTGCACTATTTCCCATTATCAATGGTGTCTCCCCCTTTGTGGGGTGTGATAACTGTTGCTGTGCACCATTTGGTGTGTACACAGCCTGACATGGAGCTATGATTGAACATGATGTGTATGTGGATAGATGATTGTTCTTACATTTGTGTAGGATACACCCTGGGATGTTGACAGGTACCATAAAAGCTGTATGTATGGCTTTAGAGAGTGCAGCTTGTACCTGCATAGTTGTTGTTACAGGGGCCCTGTAGTGTACATGGATATATAACTATGTGTACCTGTTGGGGAGAGGGTGGGAGTGGGTTTAGGTTCTCCAATAACCTATCTGGATGAGCAGGTGCTATTTCTGTAGGTGCAGTACTTCCCATGCCATAGTGCTGTGCAGCACGGCAGGTCTTGTCGTTGCCATTACGATTAATGACACAGCTATAGAATGCTCTGTGGTTGGCCTCATAATATGTGGCTGATTAGTTTCACAGTAGCCTTGTGTGGTTTTATGTGGCGTATCTGCAACTTACTGTGGCTGACCAGGGATCACCTACACTCATGTGTGTTCACTCTTGCAACAGTTACTACCTTCTGTGGTACAGTTTAAAGCATGGTACCACCAGTTTGCCTTCTTGTTTGTGTTTAGTTGAATCTTGTTTCTGTTTCAATGGCACAATCATTGCACGTATGTGACAGCTTAAGGTCCATTTGTGTAGGATTCAGTATTTGCACATGCATTGTCCATCTGCATGGATGCCAACACAGTCACCACTTTGCTCTTAGGAAGCATAACATTGGCATTGGAGACTGACTATGTGTAGCATACTGTTAGCCCTGTTTGTGTGACTACTGTGATCCAGGTCATTGGGGATGATGGAATCCAACATGCACTGAGTGCAGGTGTTGATACATGAGGAGTCTTCCCAGTTCATAATGGAATAGTTGAGAGTAGCCATTATTATGGTTTTCTGTCTCAGACCTAATTTTCCCCATTACAGCACATTATGACAGTTGGGAAATCTGTGGCAATGTGGGTGATCTGTTGCAAGGTGCATTTTGAATTCCACTTTGGCACAAAGGTAGTTGCTCAGCATAATGCATCTGAAATTATGCAAGTGCAATTAGCGTGGGGGTGTACATATCCTTCAGGAATATGGACACACCTGTGGCCCATGTGTTCCAATAAAGGATAATGGGCAAGAGGTGAAGTATGTGTTATAACATGGTCATGCAGGTTTGCTCTTTGGGGCATTGAAACATGCATCAGCCACTGCACAGATATGTTCTCCATGTTAGGGATTGACATATGTGTGTCCATATAGTGTTTCTAACATGTATCATTGTGTAGCGAGACCCGCAGGTTATTGCTTGGCTGTCCCTGCAACAGCAGAGGACCCTCACCTGAACTGTGCATGATGAAGGCACTATTGGGGAAGCATGAGACCTAGGCAGTATCCAGATTCCCAGGGGTGACAGGTGCAGGCCCTGTCTGGCAAAGCATCATGGTCTGTCAACCATGTTATCCCAGGCAGACAGATACTGGATACCCTTGGACTTGCACCACTACATTAGACAATTGTGGAATACAATCCTTTTGTCCCTGTACTGCAGTATCTTTCTGGTCAATGGCAAAATGCTACCCAGGCCTGCATGGGCTACAAGACCTGACAGTTCCTACATGTGTTTCCATGCAGTCCAGGCTACTGCATCACAGGACCTGCACAACAACATGGAATATGCCAGAGCCATGTGTATAGCTCAAACAGTGGTCTGAGTGTATGGTATGTGGCTAATCATGGCAGACAGGCAGCTGACAGTATGTATGCCCTCATATAGGTTGGTGTGTAACATAGTGCTAGAGTTTGCATTCACAAATGAGTACTGTTGGACATGTTTCTGGCCACGTGTTCTGAGGTGTGGCACAATTATGCAAACTATGTCATATAGTTTGTGTATTTCGTTGTCTGTCTCTTCCAGCTTGAGACGTCACTTGTTTGGCCAGATACGTAGAAGCATCTGTGAATGTGTGTGATTTCTGGTAGTGTGTGTGGGTGTCCTTACTGTGTTCTGGTAAGGGTATGTGTTGTTTGTGATCAGGAGATGCATGTGTTAAACTACACCTCATGACTGCCCAGTCCAGTCATGGCTGTAGACTGGGCTGCCTTCCAGCTTACCCCTGTAGCTGCATCCCAAACAATGTGTGGGGTGTGGTGTTAGGTGGGTTTGGCAGTGTACATGGCATAGAGATTACATTCCCCCAGGATGGCCACATACACAAAGCTGACATTAGTAAACACCAGTAGCTGACTAGTGGGCATGCCTGTATGAGCAGTCAGTACTACAAGTACCAAGTACTGTATTTAGTTTACTTATTGCTTATGAAGATGTTTTAGACAGTGATGCTCACATGTAAATATTTGTGTTATGGACGTGACAGCACTGGCTATTACGGAAGCATTGTAGCTACCTTTAGCAGCAATCCTCCTCTGAGAAGCACATCACATCCTGATAGTTGATTACAGATTATGCAAGTGTCTACAGGTCTGTTTCCTTCTCTGGGTATATACTCACATATACACCAGGACCATGAGCTCTGTTGGGTACAGACACCCACTCTCCAAACAGAGTCATGTATCAATAGACTCTGATGCCACTATCAACATGATCAGGATATAATCAGATAGTGTAAGCAATCACCTATAAAGTGGCTATTACACATGGGCAGCAGTCTCCTACATCTTACACTCCTACTGCAGATGTTACACTGGAGTTAAAGATGATATGCAACTTGTTTCATTACCAGTACTATGCACAGCCTTACATTCAGTATTTGCAAATGGCTGTTAGATTGGCAATGAGAGGTTAGGCTATACAAATCTGGTTGTTCAACCAGTGTATCTCTACTCTCAATATACACTTTATGTAGGTGTGCACATAGCCATTTGGTCCAGCCCTGTAACAAGGGTCACTACACATTTGCATACCATGTACACATGCAAAGCTGTTATTGCTTGCAAACGATACTAGAGAGGTCCAACCCTGTAACAAGGGTCACTACACATTTGAATAACATGTACACATGCACAGCTGTTATTGCTTGCAACCGATACTAGAGAGGTCCAACCCTGTAACAAGGGTCACTACACATTTGCATAACATGTACACGTGCACAGCTGTTATTGCTTGCAAAGGATATTAGAGAGGTGCATATTACATGTGTTATGTGCATGGATAGTTACCTAGCTCTTCCAATTATCTTTGCTATCATGCTACTAAACTGTCAGATGAATACATGTGATATGTATCCTGTTACTGAGTATTGTAATTGCCAATAGACATAACTACTGTTTGTATAACATAACAGAAATGCTATGTAGAATGGAATACAGATATGCCTAAAACACTGTACATTACACAGTTATTGGCACAATATCCCACAATGCACACCATATTTGCATGGTAAGCCCCCCTTTAACATGTTCATCTTACTTATACACCCATACATATGTCAACTGTTACAATATATCGACATACACTATCTCCTGTTTTTGCACATACTTGTTGGACCAATGCTGACACTGACAGTGGCTGGAAGTGAATTGGTGACTTCCACGCCCATATCATTCCTTGTGGTGTATGAGGAGTTTGCCTTGTGACCTACAGCAGTAGAAACATAGAGTACTACAAGCATTACTACTGCTCAACAATACATCGCTACAAGATAGCTATTTCCACTATATGCATTGATTACACTGTAATTATTACAGTACAGGTACTACATACACAGACATGCTACATGTTATACATACCTTCTTAGTAACTGGAGGTGTTATCGACTAGTATAATACTCATTTTCGGTTTGTCTTTCAGTGTTTTTTACTGTCCTACAGGTAGATACAGATGGTTTGAATGTGTGACAAGGCAACTTTTTATAGTTACAGATCAGTAACATGTGCTATCCCGATAACCAATTGGTGTTCCTAAGTAGCTAATTACATGCACATCAGCTGCGCTGCTACTGCCTTAGCCAATACCATGGCTACAGTGGAGTATAATTGAATACTCCACTTGGGCATTGTCCCCTTGCCTTACTTGTGAGGAAGACAGCCTGGAAGTGTTGTTTGGAATCTATTGCAACAGCTGTATGGAGACGAACAGTAATATATTGTGTGTAATGCCTAGAGGATTTGTTCTAAATGTGAGTACTGCTGTTATATTTCTGAACATTGCTACTTGTGCAGGGTTTGTCTATACCTAATACTTCTGCATATGTTTCAGACTGGCCAGGTTGTTTGACCAGCTCAAGGCAGCATAGCTATGCATATAATGTTAGGGGGTTTACAGTGTGCTTACCAGACATATTTAGTTTGGTGTTACTGTGTATCATACTGTGCTGATAATCAGTACTCGGTAACACTTCCTGGTACAAACCTTTCAACACTCTGAAACAGGATTAGTTCATACAAACCCTGTTACATCAGCAACTGTTCAATTGTATAACGGCAACTATTTCACATAGGGCCATGTTAGTGTGTCTGTGTCCAGGTATGTTAAGGTTTCAGCAGATGTTGTACAGTAGTTGAATAATTGGTTATGGTATGACAGTATGTATTGATGTAATTATTTTGGTTGTGGGGTAGATGTTGGTGGGTGTACATAGCACATGCAGGTGTGTAGGAACCCCTTTTATACAACGTCTATATGTGTGTGGGTGTTCTTTCCCTATGTGAACACCTATCCGTTATTGGACTAATACTATGGTAACTGCAGACTGATTCATTAAGGCACTGTTAAATGCTTCCTGTATAGCATGCAGGTACTGTTAGTCCTTGAATCCTTTTGGCAATACATCGGAATGCAATAAAGTTTTGCAAAATGAAAGCTATCTGTGTACTTCTGTCATGGATATTTGCAGTCATTGCAGTTGTGTTGGTGACTGTGTCCATAGAACATATTTGTAATAGTGTATTGGCACTCTTGAAATATTATGTTCATATTGTTTGGGGCAGAATGTGTGATTGCTATGGTCCATGTTATACTCAGATATGTATACTTCGGATGCTGTCTACACACATGTATGTATGTGTAGCTATATATATATATATATCTATATATATATATATCTATATATATATCTATATATATATATATATATATATAGATATATATATACACATATATATATATATATCTATATATATATATATATATATATATATATATATATATATATATATCTACATCTTCTTTTTCTTTCGGCTGCTCCCGTTAGGGGTCGCCACAGCAGATCAGCTGTTTCCATTTCTTCCTGTCTTCTGCATCTTGCTCTGTCACACCAACCACCTGCATGTCCTCTCTCACCACATCCATAAACCTTAATCTTGCCTCTCTGGCTTTGTCTCCAAACCTTCCAACCTGGGCTGAGCCTCTAATATACTTATTCCTGATCTTGTACATCCTCGTCACACCCAGTGCAAATCTTAACATCTTCAACTCTGCCACGTTAAGTTCTGACTCCTGCCTTTTTGTCAATGCCACTGTCTCCAACCCATATAAGATAGCTGGTCTCACTACCCTCTTGTAGACCTTCCCTTTCACTCTTACTGGTAATCGTCTGTCACAAATCTCTCCTGACACTCTTCTCCACCCACTCCATCCTGCCTGTACTCTCTTCTTCACCTCTCTTCCACACTCACCATTATTCTGAACTGTTGATCCCAAGTACTTAAACTCATTCACCTTCGCCACCTCTACTCCCTGCATCCACACCATTCCTCTATCCTCCCTCTCATTCACACACATATATTCTGTCTTAGTCCTGCTGACCTTCATTCCTCTTCTCTCTGGAGCATAACTTCACCTCTCCAGGGTCTCATCCACCTGTTCCCTACTCTCAATACAGATCACAATGTCATCTGCAAACATCATAGTCCACGGGGGCTCCTGTCTGATCTCGTCTGTCAACCTGTCCATCACCATTGCAAATAAGAATGGACTCAGAGCTGATCCTTGATGTAATCCCACCTCCACCTTAAACGCATCCATCACTACCACCGCAGACCTGACCGCTGTCACACTAGCCTCGTACATATCCTGTACCACTCTTACATACTTCTCTGACACTCTCGACTTCCTCATACAATACCACAACTCATCTCTACGCACCCTGTCATATGCTTTCTCTAAGTCTACAAAAACACAATGCAACTCCTTCTGACATTCTTTGTACTTCTCCATCAACACTCTCAGAGCAAACATCGCATCTGTAGTGCTCTTTCCTGGCATGAAACCATACTGCTGATCACTAATCATTACCTCCCTTCTTAACCTAGCTTCCACTACTCTTTCAATTTCAAGATTTCATTAAATAATCTAGTTAAAAACTCCATTGCCATTTCACCTAAACACCTCCATGCTTCCACAGGTATGTCATCTGGACCAACAGCCTTTCCGTTCTTCATCCTCTCCATGGCTATCCTTACTTCCTTACTTCCTCCTTGCTAATGCACTGCACTTCATGATTCACTATCTGCACATCATCCAACCTTCTCTCCCTCTCATTCTATTCATTCATCAACCCCTCAAAGTACTCTTTCCATCTGCTCAACACACTCTCTTCGCTTGTGAGTACATTTCCTTCATTATCCTTTATCACGCTTACCTGCTGCACATCTTTACTAGCTCAGTCCCTCTGTCTAGCCAATCGATACAGGTCCTTTTCTCCCTCCTTAGTGTCCAGCCTTTTATACAACTCTTCATATGCCTTATCCTTAGACTTCCCCACCTCTCTCTCTTTGCCATGCACCTCATCTCCTTATAATCTTGTCTACTTTCTTCATCTCTTTGACAATCCCACTTCTTCTTCTTCACCAACCTCTTTCTCTGTATACTCTCCTGTACTTCTTCATTCCACCACCAGGTCTCCTTGTCCTCCTTCCTCTTTCCAGATGTCACACCAAGCACCTTTCTATCCATCTCTCTTACTAGCTCTGCTGTAGTTACCCAGCTATTCGGTAACTCTTCACTGCCACCCAGTGCCTGTCTTAACTCTTCCCTTAACATCACCTCACAATTACCCTTTTTCAGTTTCCACCATTTGGTCCTTGGTGCTGCCCTCACACTCATCCTCCTCTTCTTGATCACCAATGTCATCCTACAAACCACGAACCCAGCCACTGGGGATGCACAAGCCAGTGCATTTCTTTGTGCCGGTCCCAAGCCCGGATAAATGGGGAGGGTTGCATCAGGAAGGGCCTCCGGCGTAAAATTTTGCCAAATCATACATGCAGAAAACAGTACATATATATATATATATATATATATATATATATATATATATATATATATATATATATATATCTATCTATCTATCTATATATATATATATATATATATATATATATCTATATATATATATATATATATATATATATATATATATATATATATATATATATATATATATATATATATATATATATATATATATATATATATATATATATATATATATATATATGTATTGTCCAAACGGCGAAGTCCAGAACGCTACAATATGCCAATAACCTCACGAATAAATGATGTGTTCCACAAGACCACTGGCAAAAAAACTGGTAAAGGAGTCATAAAATCTGTTTTATTCCATAAAGTAAAGCGCTTTCACTCACTAAACCATGAGCTTCCTCAGTACATTCAAATTGTAATTCCCACTAATTTAAATACATCTATTTGGCACCAAATTCCTATTCAAATTCTTAAAGCTGTATGCTACTATCAAATACCTATCATTTTTAAAAAACTATTTTACCAACATAACAAATCAGTACATACACCAAAATAAAAATATAAAAATGTTATCAACAATAAATACTGTTTGTATGTAATAAAATTTACAACTTTCATCAATTCATAATCTCTAATAATGATTTAACTGATACATAGTCATTTAATTCTGGTGGTGACGTGGCATCTGTCAGTATGTGCCAACAGGTCTCTTTGTATGCCAACATACTCTTAATGTTTCCACCCCTTGGATTGCTTGCTACAGTTTCTAATATAGCAAACTTAAAATGATGATTGTCTCCTTTACTAATAATATGTTTAGCCAAAGCATTTTTATGGTCTTTAGTCCTTATGCTATATAGGTGAGAATAAATTCTTTTCCTGAAATTTTGCTCTGTTTTACCGATAAAGAATGAAGGACAGACCATGCATTTGGCTAAATAAATCAACATTTTCGTACTGCAACTTCCCCGTTTAAAAATTACTTTCGTCCTATTATAATTTTTTTAAAATTATCTCTGTTTCTTCATTGATCAGGCTACATTGGTGGCATGTGCCACATTTGTTTGTATGTATAGAATTTACTGTCTTCCTTCTTTTGTAACCTGTCTCTAACATCCTTTTCAAATTTTGACCCATCTTGTAAACAAATGTCGGTCTAGGACTTAATATCTCTGACATTTCTTCATTAGTTAATAATGTATGCCAATATTTGCTCATAATATCTTTAATCTGATTACTAAACAGACCGTATTCTATAATACAAGCTCTACTAAATGGCTTAATATTTGTACTGCTGTTCTTAACATTGTCACTGTCTGGAACAATGTTATATTTCATTCCTAGCAATGGCACATATTTCTTTCCCCATTGCTCTATCACATATGAGTTCACTTTCTTCATCATATCTTTATTATATCCTCTTTCACTAAATAATGTAGTTATATATTGCACTTAGTCTAACATATCTTGGTAACTTGATAACCATTACCTGGTAACTTTTCCATTGGGAGTGGCTATAGTCTCTTTGCTAAAACATATTTATGGAAAAGTGGAACATATGGTCAAGGACTCCTGGGAATTTTTAATGAGATATCCCATTCATATAGCTGATAATGATCTATTGTTTGCCTCCATAGATGTAATAGATCTATTTATGTGTATCCCCAAGAATCAGGGTATGGAGGCATTTACTGACAGTATCTACAAACATAGTAATTTGGAATGGGAGAAAATTAAGTTGATTATAGAACTCATGTCCATAGTATTGGATAACAACTTTATATACTATGAAGGTGAGATGTTCAAACAAACCAAGGGTGTAGCTATGGGGGCAGCATGTGCCCCCATCTATGCAAATATGGTAATGTTGGACTGGGAGGAGAATACCATATTTAACAGTGAGTTTTTTGGTAACATCAAATACTACTCACGATTTTTAGATGATATATATATCATATGGCAGGGTGATCAGTGTACTTTTAATAACGTTTTGGAATATTTGAACCAAAGTAGTGACTTCTACGAGTAGTAAAACAGGGGTGGCTTATTTGGACACCGTGGTTACAAGAAAAGACAATATTTTCAAGTCGAATATACATAGAAAAGAGACCTTTACCAATTCGTATATTGATTATGACAGCAATCATCCAATGAAGTCCAAGAGAAACATTTACAAGGGACAATGTATCAGGGCAGTTAGGATGACCTCAAGTTACCAAGATATGTTAGACGAAGTGCAATATATAACTTCATTATTTAGTGAAAGAGGATATAATAAAGATATGATGAAGAAAGTGAGCTCATATGTGATAGAGCAATGGGGAAAGAAATATGTGCCATTGCTAGGAATGAAATACAACATTGTTCCGGACAGTGACAATGTTAAGAACAGCAGTACAAATATTAAGCCATTTAATAGAGCTTGTATTATAGAATACGGTCCGTTTAGTAATCAGATTAAAGATATTATGAGCAAATATTGGCATACATTATTAACTAATGAAGAAATGTCAGAGATATTAGGTCCTAGACCAACATTTGTTTATAAGATGGGTCAAAATTTGAAAAGGATGTTAGAGACAGGTTACAAAAGAAGGAAGACAGTAAATTCTACACATACAAACAAATGTGGCACATGCCACCAATGTAGCCTGATCAATGAAGAAACAGAGATAATTTAAAAAAATTACAATAGGACGAAAGTATTTTTTAAACGGGGAAGTTGCAGTACGAAAATGTTGGTTTATTTAGCCAAATGCATGGTCTGTCCTTCATTCTATATAGGTAAAACAGAGCAAAATTTCAGGAAAAGAATTTATTCTCACCTATATAGCATAAGGACTAAAGACCATAAAAATGCTTTGGCTAAACATATTATTAGTAAAGGAGACAATCATCATTTTAAGTTTGCTATATTAGAAACTGTAGCAAGCAATCCAAGGGGTGGAAACATTAAGAGTATGTTGGCATACAAAGAGACCTGTTGGCAGATACTGACAGATGCCACGTCACCACCAGAATTAAATGACTATATATCAGTTAAATCATTATTAGAGATTATGAATTGATGAAAGTTGTAAATTTTATTACATACAAACAGTATTTATTGTTGATAACATTTTTATATTTTTATTTTGGTGTATGTACTGTTTTGTTATGTTGGTAAAATAGTTTTTTAAAAACGATAGGTATTTGATAGTAGCATGCAGCTTTAAGAATTTGAATGGGAATTTGGTGCCAAATGGATGTATTTAAATTAGTGGGAATTACAATTTGAATGTACTGAGGAAGCTCACGGTTTAGTGAGTGAAAGCACTTTACTTTATGGAATAAAACAGATTTTATGACTCCTTTACCAGTTTTTTTGCCAGTGGTCTTGTGGAAGACATCATTTATTCGTGAGGTTATTGGCGTATTGTAGCGTTCTGGACTTCGCCGTTTGGACAATACAAGTATATTGAATGCTACCTTTTGGTTCAGTTGTTGGTTTTTATATATATATATATATATATATATATATATATATATATATGTATATATGTATATCATCATCATCATCTTTCGGCTTTTCCCGTTAGGGGTCGCCACAGCGGATCATCTTTTTCCATTTCTTCCTATCCTCTGCATCTTGCTCTGTCACACCAACCACCTGCATGTCCTCTCTCACCACATCCATAAACCTTATCTTAGGCCTTCCTCTTTTCCTCTTACCTGGCAGCTCCATCCTTAGCATCTTTTTCCCAATATACCCATCATCCCTCCTCAGCACATGTCCAAACCAACACAATTTTGTCTCTCTTGCTTTGTCTCCAAACTGTCCAACATGAGCTGACCCTCTAATATACTGATTCCTAATCCTATCCATCCTAGTCACACCGAGTGCAAATCCTAACATCTTTAACTCTGCCACATCCAGCTCTGACTCCTGCCTTTTTGTCAATGCCACTGTCTCCAACCCATATAACATAGCTGGTTTCACTACTGTCTTGTAGACCTTCCCTTTCACTCTTACTGGTACCTGTCTGTCACAAATCACTCCTGACACTCTTCACCACCCATTCCACCCTGCCTGTACTCCCTTCTTCACCTCTCTTCAACATTCACCATTACTCTGAACTGTTGATCCCAAGTACTTAAACTCGTCCACATTTACCAACTCTACTCCCTGCATCCTCACCATTCCTCTACCCTCCCTCTCATTTGCACACATATATTCTGTCTTAGCCCTGCTGACCTTCATTCCTCTGCTCTCTAGAGCATATCTCCACCTCTCCAGAGTCTCCTCAACCTGATTCCTACTCTCACTACAGATCACAATGTCATCTGCAAACATCATAGTCCATGGGGCCTCCTGTCTGATCTCATCTGTCAACCTGTCCATCACCACTGCAAATAAGAAAGGACTCAGAGCTGATCCTTGATGTAATCCCACCTCCACCTTAAAAGGATCTGTCACTTCCACTGCAGTCCTCACCACTGTCACACTACCCTCGTACATATCCTGTACCACTCTTACATACTTCTCTGCCACTCCCGACTTCCTCATACAATACCACAACTCTTCTCTAGGCACCCTGTCATATGCTTTCTCCAAGTCTACAAAGACACAATGCAACTCCTTCTGACCTTCTCTGTATTTCTCTAATAACATTCTCAGAGCGAACATCGCATCTGTAGTGTTCTTTCCTGGCATGAACCCCATACTGCTGATCACTAATCATCACCTCCCTTCTTAACTAGCTTCTACTACTCTCTCCCATAACTTCAAGCTGTGACTGATCAGTTTTATCCCTCTGTAGTTACTGCAGCTCTGCACATCACCCTTATTCTTAAAGATAGGTACCAAAACACTTTTTCTCCACTCCTCAGGCATCCTCTGACTTTCCAAAATTTCATTAAACAATCTAGTTAAAAATTCCACTGCCATTTCTCCTAAGCACCTCCATGCTTCCATTGGGATGTCATCTGGGCCAACAGCCTTTCCATTCTTCATCCTCTTCATAGCTGTCCTTACTTCCTCCTTGCTAATCTGTTTCACTTCCTGATTCACTATCCCCACATCATCCAACCTTCTCTCTCTCTCTCATTCTCTTCATTCATCAGCTTCTCAAAATACTCTTTCCATCTACTCAACACACTCTCCTCTCTTGTGAGTACCTTTCCCTCACTATCCTTTATCACCCTTACTTGCTGCACATCTTTCCCAGCACTGTCCCTCTGTCTAGCCAATCTGTACAGGTCCTTCTCTCCCTCTTTAGTGTCCAATCTCTCATACAACTCTCCATACACCTTATCCTTAGCTTTTGCCACATCTCTCTTTGCCATGCACCTCATCTGCTTATACTCATGTCTACTTTCTTCATCTCTTTGACAATCCCACTTCTTCTTCACCAGCCTCTTCCTCTGTATACTCTCCTGTACTTCCTCATTCCACCACCAGGTCTCCTTGTCCTCCTTCCTCTGTCTAAATGTCACACCAAGCACCTTTCTAGCAGTCTCCCTTACTAGTTCTGCTGTAGTTACCCAGCTGTTCGGTAACTCTCCACTGCCTCCCAGTGCCTGTCTTAACTCTTCCCTAAACTCCACTTCACAATCACCCTTTTTTAACTTCCATCATTTAATCCTTGGCACTGCTTTCACACTCCTCCTCCTCTTCTTGATCACCAATGTCATCCTACAGACCACCATTCTATGCTGCTTAACTACACTTTCCCCTGCCACCACTTTACAGTCTCCAATCTCCTTCAGACTGGCCCTCCTACATAGGATATAATCAACCTGTGTGCATCTTCCTCCACTCTTGTATGTCGCCCTCTGCTCCTCCCTCTTCTTAAAATACGTGTTTACCACAGCCATGTCCATCCTTTTCTCAAAATCCACAATCATCTGACCTTCTGCATTCCTCTCCTTAACACCATACCTACCCATCACTTCCTCATCCCCTCTGTTCACTTCACCAGCCCATTAAAGTCCGCTCCAATCACTAGTCTCTCACCCTTGGGTACACTCACCACAACTTCATCCAACTCACTCCAAAATTTCTCTTTCTCATTCATCGCACACCCAACTTGTGGAGCATATGCACTAACAACATTCATCATTACACCATCAATTTCGAGCTTCATAAACATCACTCTGT
This sequence comes from Protopterus annectens, assembly GCF_019279795.1. NCBI lineage: Eukaryota > Metazoa > Chordata > Ceratodontiformes > Protopteridae > Protopterus > Protopterus annectens. The sequence goes on along the minus strand of NC_056745.1, from coordinate 1,465,209,820 downwards.
CAGACACTCTCTTCACATCTAAAACACTCTTGACATATTGTTCCTTTAGTATAACCCCTACCCCATTTCTCCTGCCATCCACACCATGATAGAACAATTTGAACCCATTTCCTAAACACCTGGCCTTACTTCCATTCCATCTGGTCTCTTGCACAATATATCAACCTTCCTTCTCTCCATCATATCAGCTAGCTCTCTTCCTATACCAGTCATACTGCCAACATTCAAAGTTCCTACCCTCACTGCTACACTCCTAACCTTCCTCCTCTCTTCCTGCCTTCGGGCATGCCTTCACCCTCCTCTTCTCCTTCGGCCAACAGTAGCCCAATTTCCGCCAGCACCCTGTTGGCTAACAGTACTGGTGGCGGTCGTTGTTAACCCGGGCCTTGACCGATCCGGTATGGAAATATGAAATTTTCGCGCCATAAGTTATGTGGCAGAATTTTTACGCCGAATGCCCTTCCTGATGCAACCCTCCCCATTTATCTGGGCTTGGGACTGGCACAAAGAAATGCACTGGCTTGTGCATCCCCAGTGGCTGGGTTATGTATATATGTATATCTATCTCTCTCTCTCTCTCTCTATATATATATATATATATATATATATATATATTATTGCATACGTTTATCTGTACCTCCATAGATAGGTTCATAGGTTCATAGGTTCATACTAGGCTATCTGCCCAAGGGCATTTATAAGCCTAGCCCATAGTTATGTGGCTTTCGCCACCCCTTTAGTTTGAATAAAAACTATGCCTATCATTTTGCTGTGCCTCTGTCAAGCAGTGACGCTGAAGTAATCCCTGGGGTATATCTGCAATCTCCCATCCATTGGTCAAGATTCCTCTTGAACAAGACCAGAGAGGTGCTCTGCCTCACATGTACCGGGATTTTGTTCCACAGCATAGGGAGTCTCTGGGTGATGAATCTGTCCCTCCAGCACGTTCTATTTATAACCGTGTCAAGGTTTAAGTCTCCCGCCCTTGTGGTTCTGAGGGATCTAGATTTTTGAGGTGAAGCATATTCATCAAATCTGGGTTTGACATGGCCTTATATGTCAGGCACAGGTCACCTCTGAGCAAGCGGTATGAGACTGAATAGAGCTGGAGTTCTTTCAGTCGGGCAGCATAAGACATATTTTTGAGACCCTTTATCCTTTTGGTGAGGAACTTTTGGGGCCTTTCAAGCTGCAGCAGGTGTCTGGTCAGATACATTCGAACGGGCATTGTACTCAATCATAGGTCTAATAAGTGATGAGTACAGGGGACGATGACCTCCCTTGATCTAGATGTGAATCCCTTCATGATCAGGTGGGTGATATAGAAGGTTTTCCTAACTACTTTAGCAACATGAGTGTCAAACGAAGGCTACTGTCAACCTGGGTCCCCAGATCTCTGATGACTTTTTCTGTGCTCAGTGGATTGCCACCTATATGGTAGCTAGGGGTAGCCTTGTTTTTCCCAAAGGGTATGACTATGCATTTTTGGCGTTTAACTTCAGGCCATGGCTCTGGCACCAGTTATCCATTTCTGTGAGGCCCTTCTGGAGGATATCTGTGTCAGATGTGTTTTCGACTATGGCGCCAGTTTGCAGTCATCTGCAAACTTTGTCAGCCATAACCCTCCTGTGTTTGCTTGTACTTCAGAAAAGTAGATGCCGAACAAGAGTGGACCCAGGACTGAGCCCTGTGGGACACCACTTGTGACAGGCTTTGAGTCTGACATGGCTCCAGCAACTCTGACCCTGTGGGTTCTGTCACTTAGCCAGTTTGCAACCCATCTTGTGATGTATGGGTTTACATTCAAGCTGATGAGTTTTTCGATGATACCTGAGTGGGGTATTGTGTCAAGGCCTTTGCCAGGTCGAGGTAGGCTGTATGGACTGCCTTTCCTCATCAATGGCCTTGGTGACTGTCTCGAAAAAGTCAACCAAGTTTAAGAGGCAGGATCTGCCTTTGACAAAGCCAAACTGAGTTGGATCCAAAGTCTGCAAGTTCCCTATGTCTTTATTTATGAGTTCCATTATGATCCTCTCCATGGCTTTGCAGATAAGGCTTGTCAAGCTAATGGGCGGTAATTTCCAGGGTCTGTGGAGGCACCGCCCTTATGAAGTGGGACCACAGTCGCCGTGCGCCACTCCTTGGGTACGTATCCTGAGGTGAGGCTAAGATTAAACAGCTGTCCTAACTGTGGGTTTAATTCCTCATTGAGTTCATGAAGCACACAGCCGGGGACACCATCCGGTCCCATGGATGCTGTGTTTTTGCCTTAGTGAGGGCAGTTCTCACCTGGGCGTTGGAGATGTTTGGGGGCTACAATCCTCTGGAATAGATATCTCTCCTTTGGGGAGGGGAGAAGTTTGCACTGAACCTGTCAGCCAGTATGTTGGCAATGTGTGTAGGTTCAGTAATTTTCACATCATTTTGAACTAATTCTGAGCATATCTGGGAGTTTCCTCCTAGGTTTCTAACATAGCTAAAGAAGGCCTTATGATTCTCTTTAGAGTCCTTGGCGATTTTTCTCTCAAAATTTGCCTTGGATGATTTTATGAGAGCTCTTAGTTTTTACTTATAATGATCAAAGGTGTCTTACCTTTCAAGGATTTTGCTCTATCTTGTAGTAGCTTCCTCCTTTTGTTGTAGAGCTTGTTTATGGCTGGGGTCCACCAGACTGGACGCTTGCCTTTGGTACAGAGAGTCTTAGTTTTGTTTGGGATTGCCTGATCCATGCAGTCCTGTAGGTGCTGGTAGAAGGCATTTGTAAGTGATTCAGCGGTTTGAGTAATGTTTACCACTGGCTCAGGGGCCTTAAAGGAGACCACACTAGTTTTTAGAAGTGTGAAATCGGCTTTTGAGAAGTTTTTCACTGTGGTCTTTTTGTTTCAGGTGGGGGCGGGATGAGGACCTCCAGCGAGATTAGTTTATGATCTGATCTCACCAGTGAGGGGTATACTTCGGTGTTGAACATTTTGATCCCATGTTCGTGATGATGAGATCAAGTATGTTTTCTCCTCTTGTGGGGATGGTGACTAGTTGTTCCATGGCATTTGAGTTTATGAACTCCAGGAATCTTTGGGTTAGAGTGTTCGGGCTTGAGTAGTGTTCCCAGTCTATATTAGGGTAGTTAAAGTCACCTAGTATGATGGTGTTTGGAGATACATTTATCCCTCCAATGTTTTCAGGAAGGCCATGTGAGGTTCCTGAGTTTGAGAGGGTGGCCTGTAACATGCTACAAATTGCAGAGCAGTCTTGCCTATGGTTAATTGCACCTGGATGGTCTCCGATGCATCATGCGTTGCCACCAACCTTGAGGTGTGGGTGTCCTTTATGAATATGGACACCCCTCCTTTCTTGGTGTTGTCCGGATTTTGGGGCCGAACGCATGATATGAGGTGAAACCTGTTAGTGCTGGGGTGCTCTCAGGAGCCTTGAACCAGGTTTCTGTCACAGCACAGACATCGATGTTCTCCATATTGAGAAGGGCCTCGAGTGCGTGCATCTTGAGATTGAGACTTCTGGCATTGAGCAGCATTACCCTTAGTTTTTTCCTTTTGGTGTTCTAGGGTGGTAGGTTTAGAATTTGAGCCTTGCCTAAAAAGGCACTATGGGGTGGCAAGAGCCTTTGCCAATATCCGGAAGCCCAGGGTGACAGGTGCAAGCCGTCCCTTGCGAAGCAGCGTGGCTTGTCCAGCATGTCATCCCAGGCAGACAGACATTGGATCCCCTTTGAATGACACCAGAATTTAAGCCAATTATTAAAGCTGATCATCTTATCACTGTATTGTGGCATCATTCTAGGTGAAGGTAGGATACTGCTCAAGGTCAGGGTCATACCTGCCTGGGCTACATAATCAGAGAGCTCCTCGATGTCCCTTTTCATGTAGTCCAAGGAGGTACGTCTCAGGTCGTTGACACCAGCGTGGACAATGACTGAGTCGCACTTGTACCTGCTGTTGAGAGACCTGAGTGCTTGCGTTATGTGGCGGATTCTAGCGCCTGACAGGCAGCTTACTGTGACCTTCTCTTTACTCAGTCTGGTGAGCGGGACGCCAGTGTGTCTGACTATGGAATCACCAATGACAAGTGTGTCTGGCATTTTGTTTGGCCTTAAGGGCTGTGACTGTTTGACACTCTGACTGTGTGGTCTATGTGTTGCATGTGTTGGGTCGTGAGGTGGTAGTTGTTTGGGTGTCTGCTTTGGTGGCCTCTGCTGTTTTGGTAAATTTTTGATCAGAGCCTCCGAGTATGTCTTTGTGTGAGTATGTGTATGATTTGAAGTTGTGATGGTACCATGTGTGACTGGGTATGTATTGTGTGTGGTTACCTTCTCCTCCTGTCTGGTCTTGCCAGTCCTATGTTGAGAGAGCTCAGCCTCCAGTTTGGCCGTATAGTTGCATCTCTCGCATGTATTTGTGTTTTGTGGGAGAAGGAGAGGATTGTCTGTGTACATGAGGCAGTTGTAACATTGCCTCAATATTCCCAGGTTCACCAGTTGAGCTGGAGAGGACACTAGCAACTGATCCCTCGACATACTAGAAGTAGTAGATAAAGAGACTTTCAAAGGACTCCGGGGGAAGTGGGTTTTAGGCTGGTGGGGTACTATCTATAATAAGAGTGCTTTATCAAGGTGCAAGTACTGTAGGAGTAAGTGCTAGGCTTTACAGATAGAGAATAGTCTACTTGGGAATCAAGTAGAGATGAACTTTTCAGTTATAGGATATGCTGGTTAGATCAGCAGTACAGCTCGAGGAAGGTAGTTTTAAGGGAAAATTGGAAGAGTGGAATTTAGATGGCCCAAATAGTTTAACCTTGTTTAACCGCCGCTGCTCTTGTGTGCAACAGTGGTAACTCCGCGCTAAATCGCGCTTACACGCGTTTAGCGTGTTTTATAGCAGGGGGCTGAAGGGAGCTAGGAATTGGCCCAAAACGACCAATGGACTACTAGTTTCTGGCTGAAACTTCACCAAATCAGACAAAAGGCCGCTCAGTGCTTCCCACTCCCACTGGTAAGCAAAGAAACTTCCCTCCTTCCTAATAAGGCAATGGATCAGTAACAGGAACTAAAAACAAAGCCCAGGGATCAGCAACTCTGAAACTGGACTACTCTAGTTCAGTAAGGCGGGAAAACAAGAGATTTTTTTGTTTTATTACAGAGACAAGGAAAAGAACAGACAGTAATTGCTGTAAATCGGCTAGCGCACTTTAGTGTGTAGCCTACAGAAACAATTTGCAACAATTAGTAACTTAAAGTGCAATAAACAGTGTAAAATGCAGAAATCACTTAAAGTAGCAATAAAACAGGCGAAATGCAGTTGCTAGCTTAAATAACAGTGGGAAAGCCACAAAAATACTTATATCTGGTAGAAAGTCACTCTTTTAGCTCTCTGCTGCTTGGATCACCCTGCAGGCCACCACGAGGATCTGTGCTGAGTTGGTACAAGCTGGAAAACGCGTGTTTAGCGTGTTTTATAGCATGGGGCTGAAAGGAGCTAGGAATTGGCCCAAAACAACCAATGGACTACTAGTTTCTGGCTGAAACTTCACCAAATCGGACAGAAAGGCTGCTCAGTGCTTCCCACTCCCACTGGTAAGCAAAGAAACTTCCTCCTCCCTAATAAGGCAATGAATCAGTAACAGGAACTAAAAACAAAGCCCAGGGATCAGCAACTCTGAAACTGGACTACTCTAGTTCAGTAAGGCAGGAAAACAAGAGATTTTTTTTTGTTTTATTACAGAGACAAGGAAAAAAACAGACAGTAAATGCTATAAATGCTGTAAATCGGCTAGCAGACTTTAGTGTGTAGCCTACAGAAACAATTTGCAACAATTAGTAACTTAAAGTGCAATAAACAGTGTAAAATGCAGAAATCACTTAAAGTAGCAGTAAAACAGGCGAAATGCAGTCGCTAGCTTAAATAACAGTGGGAAAGCCACAAAAATACTTATATCTGGTAGAAAGTCACTCTTTTAGCTCTCTGCTGCTTGGATCACTCTGCAGGCCACCACGAGGATCTGTGCTGAGTTGGTACAAGCTGGAAAACGCGTGTTTAGCGTGTTTTATAGCAGGGGCTGAAAGGAGCTAGGAATTGGCCCAAAACGACCAATGGACTACTAGTTTCTGGCTGAAACTTCACCAAATCGGACAGAAAGGCTGCTCAGTGCTTCCCACTCCCACTGGTAAGCAAAGAAACTTCCTCCTCCCTAATAAGGCAATGGATCCGTAACAGGAACTAAAAACAAAGCCCAGGGATCAGCAACTCTGAAACTGGACTACTCTAGTTCAGTAAGGCGGGAAAACAAGAGATTTTTTTGTTTTATTACAGAGACAAGGAAAAAAAAACAGACAGTAAATGCTATAAATGCTGTAAATCGGCTAGCGTACTTTAGTGTGTAGCCTACAGAAACAATTTGCAACAATTAGTAACTTAAAGTGCAATAAAAGTGTAAAATGCAGAAATCACTTAAAGTAGCAGTAAAACAGGCGAAATGCAGTCGCTAGCTTAATAACAGTGGGAAAGCCACAAAAATACTTATATCTGGTAGAAAGTCACTCTTTTAGCTCTCTGCTGCTTGGATCACTCTGCAGGCCACCACGAGGATCTGTGCTGAGTTGGTACAAGCTGGAAAACGCGTGTTTAGCGTGTTTTATAGCAGGGGCTGAAAGGAGCTAGGAATTGGCCCAAAATGACCAATGGACTACTAGTTTCCGGCTGAAACTTCACCAAATCGGACAGAAAGGCTGCTCAGTGCTTCCCACTCCCACTGGTAAGCAAAGAAACTTCCCTCCTCCCTAATAAGGCAATGGATCAGTGACAGGAACTAAAAACAAAGCCCAGGGATCAGCAACTCTGAAACTGGACTACTCTAGTTCAGTAAGGCGGAAAACAAGAGATTTTTTGTTTTATTACAGAGACAAGGAAAAAAAACAGACAGTAAATGCTATAAATGCTGTAAATCGGCTAGCGCACTTTAGTGTGTAGCCTACAGAAACAATTTGCAACAATTAGTAACTTAAAGTGCAATAAACAGTGTAAAATGCAGAAATCACTTAAAGTAGCAGTAAAACAGGCGAAATGCAGTCGCTAGCTTAATAACAGTGGGAAAGCCACAAAAATACTTATATCTGGTAGAAAGTCACTCTTTTAGCTCTCTGCTGCTTGGATCACTCTGCAGGCCACCACGAGGATCTGTGCTGAGTTGGTACAAGCTGGAAAACGCGTGTTTAGCGTGTTTTATAGCAGGGGCTGAAAGGAGCTAGGAACTGGCCCAAAACGACCAATGGACTACTAGTTTCTGGCTGAAACTTCACCAAATCGGACAAAAAGGCCGCTCAGTGCTTCCCACTCCCACTGGTAAGCAAAGAAACTTCCCTCCTTCCTAATAAGGCAATGGATCAGTAACAGGAACTAAAAACAAAGCCCAGGGATCAGCAACTCTGAAACTGGACTACTCTAGTTCAGTAAGGCAGGAAAACAAGAGAATTTTTTTTTTTTTTTTTACAGCGACAAGGAAAAAACAGACAGTAAATGCTATAAAAACAATTCACATGCAGTGCAAGCTGGCACACTTGAGTATGTAGCAATATTAGTCCACACACAGTATGAAAAAAATGTAATTAAATTAAAAAGGACTAAAAGCAAGTGCAGAAAGGGTTTATTAGAGAGAATGCGGTAAAGAGAAGGGACTGGGGGAGTGTCCTAGATCAAATCTACAGTGGGGCGGGCACTGCAAAAGCCACCAAATTTAAACTACATCCAAGAACAGGGAGGGGGGGTGGGGAAGACAGTTTCAACAGAGCTAGATCTGAGAAATCAGTCCCCAAGTTATAACAACCACAATAAAATGAAGGAAATATACTTAAATCAGCTTATGTCCAGTTGATGTATGCAGACAAATCTCAGTAGCAGCAACTCTACTTAAAATGATTACCAGAGATGTAACCAACACAGGTTTTAAAGTTATCAGAAAACCCCCAAGCTAATTAACACTTAAAGGAATTTCAGTGCAGTTTAACAACTAGTGCAGAGCTTCAGACACACACACAAGACAGTTTCAACAGAGCTAGATCTGAGAAATCAGTCCCCAAGTTATAACAACCACAATAAAATGAAGGAAATATACTTAAATCAGCTTATGTCCAGTTGATGTATGCAGACAAATCTCAGTAGCAGCAACTCTACTTAAAATGATTACCAGAGATGTAACCAACACAGGTTTTAAAGTTATCAGAAAACCCCCAAGCTAATTAACACTTAAAGGAATTTCAGTGCAGTTTAACAACTAGTGCAGAGCTTCAGACACACACACAAGACAGTTTCAACAGAGCTAGATCTGAGAAATCAGTCCCCAAGTTATAACAACCACAATAAAATGAAGGAAATATACTTAAATCAGCTTATGTCCAGTTGATGTATGCAGACAAATCTCAGTAGCAGCAACTCTACTTAAAATGATTACCAGAGATGTAACCAACACAGGTTTTAAAGTTATCAGAAAACCCCCAAGCTAATTAACACTTAAAGGAATTTCAGTGCAGTTTAACAACTAGTGCAGAGCTTCAGACACACACACAAGACAGTTTCAACAGAGCTAGATCTGAGAAATCAGTCCCCAAGTTATAACAACCACAATAAAATGAAGGAAATATACTTAAATCAGCTTATGTCCAGTTGATGTATGCAGACAAATCTCAGTAGCAGCAACTCTACTTAAAATGATTACCAGAGATGTAACCAACACAGGTTTTAAAGTTATCAGAAAACCCCCAAGCTAATTAACACTTAAAGGAATTTCAGTGCAGTTTAACAACTAGTGCAGAGCTTCAGACACACACACAAGACAGTTTCAACAGAGCTAGATCTGAGAAATCAGTCCCCAAGTTATAACAACCACAATAAAATGAAGGAAATATACTTAAATCAGCTTATGTCCAGTTGATGTATGCAGACAAATCTCAGTAGCAGCAACTCTACTTAAAATGATTACCAGAGATGTAACCAACACAGGTTTTAAAGTTATCAGAAAACCCCCAAGCTAATTAACACTTAAAGGAATTTCAGTGCAGTTTAACAACTAGTGCAGAGCTTCAGACACACACACAAGACAGTTTCAACAGAGCTAGATCTGAGAAATCAGTCCCCAAGTTATAACAACCACAATAAAATGAAGGAAATATACTTAAATCAGCTTATGTCCAGTTGATGTATGCAGACAAATCTCAGTAGCAGCAACTCTACTTAAAATGATTACCAGAGATGTAACCAACACAGGTTTTAAAGTTATCAGAAAACCCCCAAGCTAATTAACACTTAAAGGAATTTCAGTGCAGTTTAACAACTAGTGCAGAGCTTCAGACACACACACAAGACAGTTTCAACAGAGCTAGATCTGAGAAATCAGTCCCCAAGTTATAACAACCACAATAAAATGAAGGAAATATACTTAAATCAGCTTATGTCCAGTTGATGTATGCAGACAAATCTCAGTAGCAGCAACTCTACTTAAAATGATTACCAGAGATGTAACCAACACAGGTTTTAAAGTTATCAGAAAACCCCCAAGCTAATTAACACTTAAAGGAATTTCAGTGCAGTTTAACAACTAGTGCAGAGCTTCAGACACACACACAAGACAGTTTCAACAGAGCTAGATCTGAGAAATCAGTCCCCAAGTTATAACAACCACAATAAAATGAAGGAAATATACTTAAATCAGCTTATGTCCAGTTGATGTATGCAGACAAATCTCAGTAGCAGCAACTCTACTTAAAATGATTACCAGAGATGTAACCAACACAGGTTTTAAAGTTATCAGAAAACCCCCAAGCTAATTAACACTTAAAGGAATTTCAGTGCAGTTTAACAACTAGTGCAGAGCTTCAGACACACACACAAGACAGTTTCAACAGAGCTAGATCTGAGAAATCAGTCCCCAAGTTATAACAACCACAATAAAATGAAGGAAATATACTTAAATCAGCTTATGTCCAGTTGATGTATGCAGACAAATCTCAGTAGCAGCAACTCTACTTAAAATGATTACCAGAGATGTAACCAACACAGGTTTTAAAGTTATCAGAAAACCCCCAAGCTAATTAACACTTAAAGGAATTTCAGTGCAGTTTAACAACTAGTGCAGAGCTTCAGACACACACACAAGACAGTTTCAACAGAGCTAGATCTGAGAAATCAGTCCCCAAGTTATAACAACCACAATAAAATGAAGGAAATATACTTAAATCAGCTTATGTCCAGTTGATGTATGCAGACAAATCTCAGTAGCAGCAACTCTACTTAAAATGATTACCAGAGATGTAACCAACACAGGTTTTAAAGTTATCAGAAAACCCCCAAGCTAATTAACACTTAAAGGAATTTCAGTGCAGTTTAACAACTAGTGCAGAGCTTCAGACACACACACAAGACAGTTTCAACAGAGCTAGATCTGAGAAATCAGTCCCCAAGTTATAACAACCACAATAAAATGAAGGAAATATACTTAAATCAGCTTATGTCCAGTTGATGTATGCAGACAAATCTCAGTAGCAGCAACTCTACTTAAAATGATTACCAGAGATGTAACCAACACAGGTTTTAAAGTTATCAGAAAACCCACAAGCTAATTAACACTTAAAGGAATTTCAGTGCAGTTTAACAACTAGTGCAGAGCTTCAGACACACACACAAGACAGTTTCAACAGAGCTAGATCTGAGAAATCAGTCCCCAAGTTATAACAACCACAATAAAATGAAGGAAATATACTTAAATCAGCTTATGTCCAGTTGATGTATGCAGACAAATCTCAGTAGCAGCAACTCTACTTAAAATGATTACCAGAGATGTAACCAACACAGGTTTTAAAGTTATCAGAAAACCCCCAAGCTAATTAACACTTAAAGGAATTTCAGTGCAGTTTAACAACTAGTGCAGAGCTTCAGACACACACACAAGACAGTTTCAACAGAGCTAGATCTGAGAAATCAGTCCCCAAGTTATAACAACCACAATAAAATGAAGGAAATATACTTAAATCAGCTTATGTCCAGTTGATGTATGCAGACAAATCTCAGTAGCAGCAACTCTACTTAAAATGATTACCAGAGATGTAACCAACACAGGTTTTAAAGTTATCAGAAAACCCCCAAGCTAATTAACACTTAAAGGAATTTCAGTGCAGTTTAACAACTAGTGCAGAGCTTCAGACACACACACAAGACAGTTTCAACAGAGCTAGATCTGAGAAATCAGTCCCCAAGTTATAACAACCACAATAAAATGAAGGAAATATACTTAAATCAGCTTATGTCCAGTTGATGTATGCAGACAAATCTCAGTAGCAGCAACTCTACTTAAAATGATTACCAGAGATGTAACCAACACAGGTTTTAAAGTTATCAGAAAACCCCCAAGCTAATTAACACTTAAAGGAATTTCAGTGCAGTTTAACAACTAGTGCAGAGCTTCAGACACACACACAAGACAGTTTCAACAGAGCTAGATCTGAGAAATCAGTCCCCAAGTTATAACAACCACAATAAAATGAAGGAAATATACTTAAATCAGCTTATGTCCAGTTGATGTATGCAGACAAATCTCAGTAGCAGCAACTCTACTTAAAATGATTACCAGAGATGTAACCAACACAGGTTTTAAAGTTATCAGAAAACCCCCAAGCTAATTAACACTTAAAGGAATTTCAGTGCAGTTTAACAACTAGTGCAGAGCTTCAGACACACACACAAGACAGTTTCAACAGAGCTAGATCTGAGAAATCAGTCCCCAAGTTATAACAACCACAATAAAATGAAGGAAATATACTTAAATCAGCTTATGTCCAGTTGATGTATGCAGACAAATCTCAGTAGCAGCAACTCTACTTAAAATGATTACCAGAGATGTAACCAACACAGGTTTTAAAGTTATCAGAAAACCCCCAAGCTAATTAACACTTAAAGGAATTTCAGTGCAGTTTAACAACTAGTGCAGAGCTTCAGACACACACACAAGACAGTTTCAACAGAGCTAGATCTGAGAAATCAGTCCCCAAGTTATAACAACCACAATAAAATGAAGGAAATATACTTAAATCAGCTTATGTCCAGTTGATGTATGCAGACAAATCTCAGTAGCAGCAACTCTACTTAAAATGATTACCAGAGATGTAACCAACACAGGTTTTAAAGTTATCAGAAAACCCCCAAGCTAATTAACACTTAAAGGAATTTCAGTGCAGTTTAACAACTAGTGCAGAGCTTCAGACACACACACAAGACAGTTTCAACAGAGCTAGATCTGAGAAATCAGTCCCCAAGTTATAACAACCACAATAAAATGAAGGAAATATACTTAAATCAGCTTATGTCCAGTTGATGTATGCAGACAAATCTCAGTAGCAGCAACTCTACTTAAAATGATTACCAGAGATGTAACCAACACAGGTTTTAAAGTTATCAGAAAACCCCCAAGCTAATTAACACTTAAAGGAATTTCAGTGCAGTTTAACAACTAGTGCAGAGCTTCAGACACACACACAAGACAGTTTCAACAGAGCTAGATCTGAGAAATCAGTCCCCAAGTTATAACAACCACAATAAAATGAAGGAAATATACTTAAATCAGCTTATGTCCAGTTGATGTATGCAGACAAATCTCAGTAGCAGCAACTCTACTTAAAATGATTACCAGAGATGTAACCAACACAGGTTTTAAAGTTATCAGAAAACCCCCAAGCTAATTAACACTTAAAGGAATTTCAGTGCAGTTTAACAACTAGTGCAGAGCTTCAGACACACACACAAGACAGTTTCAACAGAGCTAGATCTGAGAAATCAGTCCCCAAGTTATAACAACCACAATAAAATGAAGGAAATATACTTAAATCAGCTTATGTCCAGTTGATGTATGCAGACAAATCTCAGTAGCAGCAACTCTACTTAAAATGATTACCAGAGATGTAACCAACACAGGTTTTAAAGTTATCAGAAAACCCCCAAGCTAATTAACACTTAAAGGAATTTCAGTGCAGTTTAACAACTAGTGCAGAGCTTCAGACACACACACAAGACAGTTTCAACAGAGCTAGATCTGAGAAATCAGTCCCCAAGTTATAACAACCACAATAAAATGAAGGAAATATACTTAAATCAGCTTATGTCCAGTTGATGTATGCAGACAAATCTCAGTAGCAGCAACTCTACTTAAAATGATTACCAGAGATGTAACCAACACAGGTTTTAAAGTTATCAGAAAACCCCCAAGCTAATTAACACTTAAAGGAATTTCAGTGCAGTTTAACAACTAGTGCAGAGCTTCAGACACACACACAAGACAGTTTCAACAGAGCTAGATCTGAGAAATCAGTCCCCAAGTTATAACAACCACAATAAAATGAAGGAAATATACTTAAATCAGCTTATGTCCAGTTGATGTATGCAGACAAATCTCAGTAGCAGCAACTCTACTTAAAATGATTACCAGAGATGTAACCAACACAGGTTTTAAAGTTATCAGAAAACCCCCAAGCTAATTAACACTTAAAGGAATTTCAGTGCAGTTTAACAACTAGTGCAGAGCTTCAGACACACACACAAGACAGTTTCAACAGAGCTAGATCTGAGAAATCAGTCCCCAAGTTATAACAACCACAATAAAATGAAGGAAATATACTTAAATCAGCTTATGTCCAGTTGATGTATGCAGACAAATCTCAGTAGCAGCAACTCTACTTAAAATGATTACCAGAGATGTAACCAACACAGGTTTTAAAGTTATCAGAAAACCCCCAAGCTAATTAACACTTAAAGGAATTTCAGTGCAGTTTAACAACTAGTGCAGAGCTTCAGACACACACACAAGACAGTTTCAACAGAGCTAGATCTGAGAAATCAGTCCCCAAGTTATAACAACCACAATAAAATGAAGGAAATATACTTAAATCAGCTTATGTCCAGTTGATGTATGCAGACAAATCTCAGTAGCAGCAACTCTACTTAAAATGATTACCAGAGATGTAACCAACACAGGTTTTAAAGTTATCAGAAAACCCCCAAGCTAATTAACACTTAAAGGAATTTCAGTGCAGTTTAACAACTAGTGCAGAGCTTCAGACACACACACAAGACAGTTTCAACAGAGCTAGATCTGAGAAATCAGTCCCCAAGTTATAACAACCACAATAAAATGAAGGAAATATACTTAAATCAGCTTATGTCCAGTTGATGTATGCAGACAAATCTCAGTAGCAGCAACTCTACTTAAAATGATTACCAGAGATGTAACCAACACAGGTTTTAAAGTTATCAGAAAACCCCCAAGCTAATTAACACTTAAAGGAATTTCAGTGCAGTTTAACAACTAGTGCAGAGCTTCAGACACACACACAAGACAGTTTCAACAGAGCTAGATCTGAGAAATCAGTCCCCAAGTTATAACAACCACAATAAAATGAAGGAAATATACTTAAATCAGCTTATGTCCAGTTGATGTATGCAGACAAATCTCAGTAGCAGCAACTCTACTTAAAATGATTACCAGAGATGTAACCAACACAGGTTTTAAAGTTATCAGAAAACCCCCAAGCTAATTAACACTTAAAGGAATTTCAGTGCAGTTTAACAACTAGTGCAGAGCTTCAGACACACACACAAGACAGTTTCAACAGAGCTAGATCTGAGAAATCAGTCCCCAAGTTATAACAACCACAATAAAATGAAGGAAATATACTTAAATCAGCTTATGTCCAGTTGATGTATGCAGACAAATCTCAGTAGCAGCAACTCTACTTAAAATGATTACCAGAGATGTAACCAACACAGGTTTTAAAGTTATCAGAAAACCCCCAAGCTAATTAACACTTAAAGGAATTTCAGTGCAGTTTAACAACTAGTGCAGAGCTTCAGACACACACACAAGACAGTTTCAACAGAGCTAGATCTGAGAAATCAGTCCCCAAGTTATAACAACCACAATAAAATGAAGGAAATATACTTAAATCAGCTTATGTCCAGTTGATGTATGCAGACAAATCTCAGTAGCAGCAACTCTACTTAAAATGATTACCAGAGATGTAACCAACACAGGTTTTAAAGTTATCAGAAAACCCCCAAGCTAATTAACACTTAAAGGAATTTCAGTGCAGTTTAACAACTAGTGCAGAGCTTCAGACACACACACAAGACAGTTTCAACAGAGCTAGATCTGAGAAATCAGTCCCCAAGTTATAACAACCACAATAAAATGAAGGAAATATACTTAAATCAGCTTATGTCCAGTTGATGTATGCAGACAAATCTCAGTAGCAGCAACTCTACTTAAAATGATTACCAGAGATGTAACCAACACAGGTTTTAAAGTTATCAGAAAACCCCCAAGCTAATTAACACTTAAAGGAATTTCAGTGCAGTTTAACAACTAGTGCAGAGCTTCAGACACACACACAAGACAGTTTCAACAGAGCTAGATCTGAGAAATCAGTCCCAAGTTATAACAACCACAATAAAATGAAGGAAATATACTTAAATCAGCTTATGTCCAGTTGATGTATGCAGACAAATCTCAGTAGCAGCAACTCTACTTAAAATGATTACCAGAGATGTAACCAACACAGGTTTTAAAGTTATCAGAAAACCCCCAAGCTAATTAACACTTAAAGGAATTTCAGTGCAGTTTAACAACTAGTGCAGAGCTTCAGACACACACACAAGACAGTTTCAACAGAGCTAGATCTGAGAAATCAGTCCCCAAGTTATAACAACCACAATAAAATGAAGGAAATATACTTAAATCAGCTTATGTCCAGTTGATGTATGCAGACAAATCTCAGTAGCAGCAACTCTACTTAAAATGATTACCAGAGATGTAACCAACACAGGTTTTAAAGTTATCAGAAAACCCCCAAGCTAATTAACACTTAAAGGAATTTCAGTGCAGTTTAACAACTAGTGCAGAGCTTCAGACACACACACAAGACAGTTTCAACAGAGCTAGATCTGAGAAATCAGTCCCCAAGTTATAACAACCACAATAAAATGAAGGAAATATACTTAAATCAGCTTATGTCCAGTTGATGTATGCAGACAAATCTCAGTAGCAGCAACTCTACTTAAAATGATTACCAGAGATGTAACCAACACAGGTTTTAAAGTTATCAGAAAACCCCCAAGCTAATTAACACTTAAAGGAATTTCAGTGCAGTTTAACAACTAGTGCAGAGCTTCAGACACACACACAAGACAGTTTCAACAGAGCTAGATCTGAGAAATCAGTCCCCAAGTTATAACAACCACAATAAAATGAAGGAAATATACTTAAATCAGCTTATGTCCAGTTGATGTATGCAGACAAATCTCAGTAGCAGCAACTCTACTTAAAATGATTACCAGAGATGTAACCAACACAGGTTTTAAAGTTATCAGAAAACGCCCCAAGCTAATTAACACTTAAAGGAATTTCAGTGCAGTTTAACAACTAGTGCAGAGCTTCAGACACACACACAAGACAGTTTCAACAGAGCTAGATCTGAGAAATCAGTCCCCAAGTTATAACAACCACAATAAAATGAAGGAAATATACTTAAATCAGCTTATGTCCAGTTGATGTATGCAGACAAATCTCAGTAGCAGCAACTCTACTTAAAATGATTACCAGAGATGTAACCAACACAGGTTTTAAAGTTATCAGAAAACCCCCAAGCTAATTAACACTTAAAGGAATTTCAGTGCAGTTTAACAACTAGTGCAGAGCTTCAGACACACACACAAGACAGTTTCAACAGAGCTAGATCTGAGAAATCAGTCCCCAAGTTATAACAACCACAATAAAATGAAGGAAATATACTTAAATCAGCTTATGTCCAGTTGATGTATGCAGACAAATCTCAGTAGCAGCAACTCTACTTAAAATGATTACCAGAGATGTAACCAACACAGGTTTTAAAGTTATCAGAAAACCCCCAAGCTAATTAACACTTAAAGGAATTTCAGTGCAGTTTAACAACTAGTGCAGAGCTTCAGACACACACACAAGACAGTTTCAACAGAGCTAGATCTGAGAAATCAGTCCCCAAGTTATAACAACCACAATAAAATGAAGGAAATATACTTAAATCAGCTTATGTCCAGTTGATGTATGCAGACAAATCTCAGTAGCAGCAACTCTACTTAAAATGATTACCAGAGATGTAACCAACACAGGTTTTAAAGTTATCAGAAAACCCCCAAGCTAATTAACACTTAAAGGAATTTCAGTGCAGTTTAACAACTAGTGCAGAGCTTCAGACACACACACAAGACAGTTTCAACAGAGCTAGATCTGAGAAATCAGTCCCCAAGTTATAACAACCACAATAAAATGAAGGAAATATACTTAAATCAGCTTATGTCCAGTTGATGTATGCAGACAAATCTCAGTAGCAGCAACTCTACTTAAAATGATTACCAGAGATGTAACCAACACAGGTTTTAAAGTTATCAGAAAACCCCCAAGCTAATTAACACTTAAAGGAATTTCAGTGCAGTTTAACAACTAGTGCAGAGCTTCAGACACACACACAAGACAGTTTCAACAGAGCTAGATCTGAGAAATCAGTCCCCAAGTTATAACAACCACAATAAAATGAAGGAAATATACTTAAATCAGCTTATGTCCAGTTGATGTATGCAGACAAATCTCAGTAGCAGCAACTCTACTTAAAATGATTACCAGAGATGTAACCAACACAGGTTTTAAAGTTATCAGAAAACCCCCAAGCTAATTAACACTTAAAGGAATTTCAGTGCAGTTTAACAACTAGTGCAGAGCTTCAGACACACACACAAGACAGTTTCAACAGAGCTAGATCTGAGAAATCAGTCCCCAAGTTATAACAACCACAATAAAATGAAGGAAATATACTTAAATCAGCTTATGTCCAGTTGATGTATGCAGACAAATCTCAGTAGCAGCAACTCTACTTAAAATGATTACCAGAGATGTAACCAACACAGGTTTTAAAGTTATCAGAAAACCCCCAAGCTAATTAACACTTAAAGGAATTTCAGTGCAGTTTAACAACTAGTGCAGAGCTTCAGACACACACACAAGACAGTTTCAACAGAGCTAGATCTGAGAAATCAGTCCCCAAGTTATAACAACCACAATAAAATGAAGGAAATATACTTAAATCAGCTTATGTCCAGTTGATGTATGCAGACAAATCTCAGTAGCAGCAACTCTACTTAAAATGATTACCAGAGATGTAACCAACACAGGTTTTAAAGTTATCAGAAAACCCCACAAGCTAATTAACACTTAAAGGAATTTCAGTGCAGTTTAACAACTAGTGCAGAGCTTCAGACACACACACAAGACAGTTTCAACAGAGCTAGATCTGAGAAATCAGTCCCCAAGTTATAACAACCACAATAAAATGAAGGAAATATACTTAAATCAGCTTATGTCCAGTTGATGTATGCAGACAAATCTCAGTAGCAGCAACTCTACTTAAAATGATTACCAGAGATGTAACCAACACAGGTTTTAAAGTTATCAGAAAACCCCCAAGCTAATTAACACTTAAAGGAATTTCAGTGCAGTTTAACAACTAGTGCAGAGCTTCAGACACACACACAAGACAGTTTCAACAGAGCTAGATCTGAGAAATCAGTCCCCAAGTTATAACAACCACAATAAAATGAAGGAAATATACTTAAATCAGCTTATGTCCAGTTGATGTATGCAGACAAATCTCAGTAGCAGCAACTCTACTTAAAATGATTACCAGAGATGTAACCAACACAGGTTTTAAAGTTATCAGAAAACCCCCAAGCTAATTAACACTTAAAGGAATTTCAGTGCAGTTTAACAACTAGTGCAGAGCTTCAGACACACACACAAGACAGTTTCAACAGAGCTAGATCTGAGAAATCAGTCCCCAAGTTATAACAACCACAATAAAATGAAGGAAATATACTTAAATCAGCTTATGTCCAGTTGATGTATGCAGACAAATCTCAGTAGCAGCAACTCTACTTAAAATGATTACCAGAGATGTAACCAACACAGGTTTTAAAGTTATCAGAAAACCCCCAAGCTAATTAACACTTAAAGGAATTTCAGTGCAGTTTAACAACTAGTGCAGAGCTTCAGACACACACACAAGACAGTTTCAACAGAGCTAGATCTGAGAAATCAGTCCCCAAGTTATAACAACCACAATAAAATGAAGGAAATATACTTAAATCAGCTTATGTCCAGTTGATGTATGCAGACAAATCTCAGTAGCAGCAACTCTACTTAAAATGATTACCAGAGATGTAACCAACACAGGTTTTAAAGTTATCAGAAAACCCCCAAGCTAATTAACACTTAAAGGAATTTCAGTGCAGTTTAACAACTAGTGCAGAGCTTCAGACACACACACAAGACAGTTTCAACAGAGCTAGATCTGAGAAATCAGTCCCCAAGTTATAACAACCACAATAAAATGAAGGAAATATACTTAAATCAGCTTATGTCCAGTTGATGTATGCAGACAAATCTCAGTAGCAGCAACTCTACTTAAAATGATTACCAGAGATGTAACCAACACAGGTTTTAAAGTTATCAGAAAACCCCCAAGCTAATTAACACTTAAAGGAATTTCAGTGCAGTTTAACAACTAGTGCAGAGCTTCAGACACACACACAAGACAGTTTCAACAGAGCTAGATCTGAGAAATCAGTCCCAAGTTATAACAACCACAATAAAATGAAGGAAATATACTTAAATCAGCTTATGTCCAGTTGATGTATGCAGACAAATCTCAGTAGCAGCAACTCTACTTAAAATGATTACCAGAGATGTAACCAACACAGGTTTTAAAGTTATCAGAAAACCCCCAAGCTAATTAACACTTAAAGGAATTTCAGTGCAGTTTAACAACTAGTGCAGAGCTTCAGACACACACACAAGACAGTTTCAACAGAGCTAGATCTGAGAAATCAGTCCCCAAGTTATAACAACCACAATAAAATGAAGGAAATATACTTAAATCAGCTTATGTCCAGTTGATGTATGCAGACAAATCTCAGTAGCAGCAACTCTACTTAAAATGATTACCAGAGATGTAACCAACACAGGTTTTAAAGTTATCAGAAAACCCCCAAGCTAATTAACACTTAAAGGAATTTCAGTGCAGTTTAACAACTAGTGCAGAGCTTCAGACACACACACAAGACAGTTTCAACAGAGCTAGATCTGAGAAATCAGTCCCCAAGTTATAACAACCACAATAAAATGAAGGAAATATACTTAAATCAGCTTATGTCCAGTTGATGTATGCAGACAAATCTCAGTAGCAGCAACTCTACTTAAAATGATTACCAGAGATGTAACCAACACAGGTTTTAAAGTTATCAGAAAACCCCCAAGCTAATTAACACTTAAAGGAATTTCAGTGCAGTTTAACAACTAGTGCAGAGCTTCAGACACACACACAAGACAGTTTCAACAGAGCTAGATCTGAGAAATCAGTCCCCAAGTTATAACAACCACAATAAAATGAAGGAAATATACTTAAATCAGCTTATGTCCAGTTGATGTATGCAGACAAATCTCAGTAGCAGCAACTCTACTTAAAATGATTACCAGAGATGTAACCAACACAGGTTTTAAAGTTATCAGAAAACCCCCAAGCTAATTAACACTTAAAGGAATTTCAGTGCAGTTTAACAACTAGTGCAGAGCTTCAGACACACACACAAGACAGTTTCAACAGAGCTAGATCTGAGAAATCAGTCCCCAAGTTATAACAACCACAATAAAATGAAGGAAATATACTTAAATCAGCTTATGTCCAGTTGATGTATGCAGACAAATCTCAGTAGCAGCAACTCTACTTAAAATGATTACCAGAGATGTAACCAACACAGGTTTTAAAGTTATCAGAAAACCCCCAAGCTAATTAACACTTAAAGGAATTTCAGTGCAGTTTAACAACTAGTGCAGAGCTTCAGACACACACACAAGACAGTTTCAACAGAGCTAGATCTGAGAAATCAGTCCCCAAGTTATAACAACCACAATAAAATGAAGGAAATATACTTAAATCAGCTTATGTCCAGTTGATGTATGCAGACAAATCTCAGTAGCAGCAACTCTACTTAAAATGATTACCAGAGATGTAACCAACACAGGTTTTAAAGTTATCAGAAAACCCCCAAGCTAATTAACACTTAAAGGAATTTCAGTGCAGTTTAACAACTAGTGCAGAGCTTCAGACACACACACAAGACAGTTTCAACAGAGCTAGATCTGAGAAATCAGTCCCCAAGTTATAACAACCACAATAAAATGAAGGAAATATACTTAAATCAGCTTATGTCCAGTTGATGTATGCAGACAAATCTCAGTAGCAGCAACTCTACTTAAAATGATTACCAGAGATGTAACCAACACAGGTTTTAAAGTTATCAGAAAACCCTCAAGCTAATTAACACTTAAAGGAATTTCAGTGCAGTTTAACAACTAGTGCAGAGCTTCAGACACACACACAAGACAGTTTCAACAGAGCTAGATCTGAGAAATCAGTCCCCAAGTTATAACAACCACAATAAAATGAAGGAAATATACTTAAATCAGCTTATGTCCAGTTGATGTATGCAGACAAATCTCAGTAGCAGCAACTCTACTTAAAATGATTACCAGAGATGTAACCAACACAGGTTTTAAAGTTATCAGAAAACCCCCAAGCTAATTAACACTTAAAGGAATTTCAGTGCAGTTTAACAACTAGTGCAGAGCTTCAGACACACACACAAGACAGTTTCAACAGAGCTAGATCTGAGAAATCAGTCCCCAAGTTATAACAACCACAATAAAATGAAGGAAATATACTTAAATCAGCTTATGTCCAGTTGATGTATGCAGACAAATCTCAGTAGCAGCAACTCTACTTAAAATGATTACCAGAGATGTAACCAACACAGGTTTTAAAGTTATCAGAAAACCCCCAAGCTAATTAACACTTAAAGGAATTTCAGTGCAGTTTAACAACTAGTGCAGAGCTTCAGACACACACACAAGACAGTTTCAACAGAGCTAGATCTGAGAAATCAGTCCCCAAGTTATAACAACCACAATAAAATGAAGGAAATATACTTAAATCAGCTTATGTCCAGTTGATGTATGCAGACAAATCTCAGTAGCAGCAACTCTACTTAAAATGATTACCAGAGATGTAACCAACACAGGTTTTAAAGTTATCAGAAAACCCCCAAGCTAATTAACACTTAAAGGAATTTCAGTGCAGTTTAACAACTAGTGCAGAGCTTCAGACACACACACAAGACAGTTTCAACAGAGCTAGATCTGAGAAATCAGTCCCCAAGTTATAACAACCACAATAAAATGAAGGAAATATACTTAAATCAGCTTATGTCCAGTTGATGTATGCAGACAAATCTCAGTAGCAGCAACTCTACTTAAAATGATTACCAGAGATGTAACCAACACAGGTTTTAAAGTTATCAGAAAACCCCCAAGCTAATTAACACTTAAAGGAATTTCAGTGCAGTTTAACAACTAGTGCAGAGCTTCAGACACACACACAAGACAGTTTCAACAGAGCTAGATCTGAGAAATCAGTCCCCAAGTTATAACAACCACAATAAAATGAAGGAAATATACTTAAATCAGCTTATGTCCAGTTGATGTATGCAGACAAATCTCAGTAGCAGCAACTCTACTTAAAATGATTACCAGAGATGTAACCAACACAGGTTTTAAAGTTATCAGAAAACCCCCAAGCTAATTAACACTTAAAGGAATTTCAGTGCAGTTTAACAACTAGTGCAGAGCTTCAGACACACACACAAGACAGTTTCAACAGAGCTAGATCTGAGAAATCAGTCCCAAGTTATAACAACCACAATAAAATGAAGGAAATATACTTAAATCAGCTTATGTCCAGTTGATGTATGCAGACAAATCTCAGTAGCAGCAACTCTACTTAAAATGATTACCAGAGATGTAACCAACACAGGTTTTAAAGTTATCAGAAAACCCCCAAGCTAATTAACACTTAAAGGAATTTCAGTGCAGTTTAACAACTAGTGCAGAGCTTCAGACACACACACAAGACAGTTTCAACAGAGCTAGATCTGAGAAATCAGTCCCCAAGTTATAACAACCACAATAAAATGAAGGAAATATACTTAAATCAGCTTATGTCCAGTTGATGTATGCAGACAAATCTCAGTAGCAGCAACTCTACTTAAAATGATTACCAGAGATGTAACCAACACAGGTTTTAAAGTTATCAGAAAACCCACCAAGCTAATTAACACTTAAAGGAATTTCAGTGCAGTTTAACAACTAGTGCAGAGCTTCAGACACACACACAAGACAGTTTCAACAGAGCTAGATCTGAGAAATCAGTCCCCAAGTTATAACAACCACAATAAAATGAAGGAAATATACTTAAATCAGCTTATGTCCAGTTGATGTATGCAGACAAATCTCAGTAGCAGCAACTCTACTTAAAATGATTACCAGAGATGTAACCAACACAGGTTTTAAAGTTATCAGAAAACCCCCAAGCTAATTAACACTTAAAGGAATTTCAGTGCAGTTTAACAACTAGTGCAGAGCTTCAGACACACACACAAGACAGTTTCAACAGAGCTAGATCTGAGAAATCAGTCCCCAAGTTATAACAACCACAATAAAATGAAGGAAATATACTTAAATCAGCTTATGTCCAGTTGATGTATGCAGACAAATCTCAGTAGCAGCAACTCTACTTAAAATGATTACCAGAGATGTAACCAACACAGGTTTTAAAGTTATCAGAAAACCCCCAAGCTAATTAACACTTAAAGGAATTTCAGTGCAGTTTAACAACTAGTGCAGAGCTTCAGACACACACACAAGACAGTTTCAACAGAGCTAGATCTGAGAAATCAGTCCCCAAGTTATAACAACCACAATAAAATGAAGGAAATATACTTAAATCAGCTTATGTCCAGTTGATGTATGCAGACAAATCTCAGTAGCAGCAACTCTACTTAAAATGATTACCAGAGATGTAACCAACACAGGTTTTAAAGTTATCAGAAAACCCCCAAGCTAATTAACACTTAAAGGAATTTCAGTGCAGTTTAACAACTAGTGCAGAGCTTCAGACACACACACAAGACAGTTTCAACAGAGCTAGATCTGAGAAATCAGTCCCCAAGTTATAACAACCACAATAAAATGAAGGAAATATACTTAAATCAGCTTATGTCCAGTTGATGTATGCAGACAAATCTCAGTAGCAGCAACTCTACTTAAAATGATTACCAGAGATGTAACCAACACAGGTTTTAAAGTTATCAGAAAACCCCCAAGCTAATTAACACTTAAAGGAATTTCAGTGCAGTTTAACAACTAGTGCAGAGCTTCAGACACACACACAAGACAGTTTCAACAGAGCTAGATCTGAGAAATCAGTCCCCAAGTTATAACAACCACAATAAAATGAAGGAAATATACTTAAATCAGCTTATGTCCAGTTGATGTATGCAGACAAATCTCAGTAGCAGCAACTCTACTTAAAATGATTACCAGAGATGTAACCAACACAGGTTTTAAAGTTATCAGAAAACCCCCAAGCTAATTAACACTTAAAGGAATTTCAGTGCAGTTTAACAACTAGTGCAGAGCTTCAGACACACACACAAGACAGTTTCAACAGAGCTAGATCTGAGAAATCAGTCCCCAAGTTATAACAACCACAATAAAATGAAGGAAATATACTTAAATCAGCTTATGTCCAGTTGATGTATGCAGACAAATCTCAGTAGCAGCAACTCTACTTAAAATGATTACCAGAGATGTAACCAACACAGGTTTTAAAGTTATCAGAAAACCCCCAAGCTAATTAACACTTAAAGGAATTTCAGTGCAGTTTAACAACTAGTGCAGAGCTTCAGACACACACACAAGACAGTTTCAACAGAGCTAGATCTGAGAAATCAGTCCCCAAGTTATAACAACCACAATAAAATGAAGGAAATATACTTAAATCAGCTTATGTCCAGTTGATGTATGCAGACAAATCTCAGTAGCAGCAACTCTACTTAAAATGATTACCAGAGATGTAACCAACACAGGTTTTAAAGTTATCAGAAAACCCCCAAGCTAATTAACACTTAAAGGAATTTCAGTGCAGTTTAACAACTAGTGCAGAGCTTCAGACACACACACAAGACAGTTTCAACAGAGCTAGATCTGAGAAATCAGTCCCCAAGTTATAACAACCACAATAAAATGAAGGAAATATACTTAAATCAGCTTATGTCCAGTTGATGTATGCAGACAAATCTCAGTAGCAGCAACTCTACTTAAAATGATTACCAGAGATGTAACCAACACAGGTTTTAAAGTTATCAGAAAACCCCCAAGCTAATTAACACTTAAAGGAATTTCAGTGCAGTTTAACAACTAGTGCAGAGCTTCAGACACACACACAAGACAGTTTCAACAGAGCTAGATCTGAGAAATCAGTCCCCAAGTTATAACAACCACAATAAAATGAAGGAAATATACTTAAATCAGCTTATGTCCAGTTGATGTATGCAGACAAATCTCAGTAGCAGCAACTCTACTTAAAATGATTACCAGAGATGTAACCAACACAGGTTTTAAAGTTATCAGAAAACCCCCAAGCTAATTAACACTTAAAGGAATTTCAGTGCAGTTTAACAACTAGTGCAGAGCTTCAGACACACACACAAGACAGTTTCAACAGAGCTAGATCTGAGAAATCAGTCCCCAAGTTATAACAACCACAATAAAATGAAGGAAATATACTTAAATCAGCTTATGTCCAGTTGATGTATGCAGACAAATCTCAGTAGCAGCAACTCTACTTAAAATGATTACCAGAGATGTAACCAACACAGGTTTTAAAGTTATCAGAAAACCCCCAAGCTAATTAACACTTAAAGGAATTTCAGTGCAGTTTAACAACTAGTGCAGAGCTTCAGACACACACACAAGACAGTTTCAACAGAGCTAGATCTGAGAAATCAGTCCCCAAGTTATAACAACCACAATAAAATGAAGGAAATATACTTAAATCAGCTTATGTCCAGTTGATGTATGCAGA
Source organism: Protopterus annectens (assembly GCF_019279795.1). Lineage (NCBI taxonomy): Eukaryota > Metazoa > Chordata > Ceratodontiformes > Protopteridae > Protopterus > Protopterus annectens. The sequence goes on along the minus strand of NC_056745.1, from coordinate 1,465,183,713 downwards.
CAAATCTCAGTAGCAGCAACTCTACTTAAAATGATTACCAGAGATGTAACCAACACAGGTTTTAAAGTTATCAGAAAACCCCCAAGCTAATTAACACTTAAAGGAATTTCAGTGCAGTTTAACAACTAGTGCAGAGCTTCAGACACACACACAAGACAGTTTCAACAGAGCTAGATCTGAGAAATCAGTCCCCAAGTTATAACAACCACAATAAAATGAAGGAAATATACTTAAATCAGCTTATGTCCAGTTGATGTATGCAGACAAATCTCAGTAGCAGCAACTCTACTTAAAATGATTACCAGAGATGTAACCAACACAGGTTTTAAAGTTATCAGAAGGGCCCGCAAGCTAATTAACACTTAAAGGAATTTCAGTGCAGTTTAACAACTAGTGCAGAGCTTCAGACACACACACAAGACAGTTTCAACAGAGCTAGATCTGAGAAATCAGTCCCCAAGTTATAACAACCACAATAAAATGAAGGAAATATACTTAAATCAGCTTATGTCCAGTTGATGTATGCAGACAAATCTCAGTAGCAGCAACTCTACTTAAAATGATTACCAGAGATGTAACCAACACAGGTTTTAAAGTTATCAGAAAACCCCCAAGCTAATTAACACTTAAAGGAATTTCAGTGCAGTTTAACAACTAGTGCAGAGCTTCAGACACACACACAAGACAGTTTCAACAGAGCTAGATCTGAGAAATCAGTCCCCAAGTTATAACAACCACAATAAAATGAAGGAAATATACTTAAATCAGCTTATGTCCAGTTGATGTATGCAGACAAATCTCAGTAGCAGCAACTCTACTTAAAATGATTACCAGAGATGTAACCAACACAGGTTTTAAAGTTATCAGAAAACCCCCAAGCTAATTAACACTTAAAGGAATTTCAGTGCAGTTTAACAACTAGTGCAGAGCTTCAGACACACACACAAGACAGTTTCAACAGAGCTAGATCTGAGAAATCAGTCCCCAAGTTATAACAACCACAATAAAATGAAGGAAATATACTTAAATCAGCTTATGTCCAGTTGATGTATGCAGACAAATCTCAGTAGCAGCAACTCTACTTAAAATGATTACCAGAGATGTAACCAACACAGGTTTTAAAGTTATCAGAAAACCCCCAAGCTAATTAACACTTAAAGGAATTTCAGTGCAGTTTAACAACTAGTGCAGAGCTTCAGACACACACACAAGACAGTTTCAACAGAGCTAGATCTGAGAAATCAGTCCCCAAGTTATAACAACCACAATAAAATGAAGGAAATATACTTAAATCAGCTTATGTCCAGTTGATGTATGCAGACAAATCTCAGTAGCAGCAACTCTACTTAAAATGATTACCAGAGATGTAACCAACACAGGTTTTAAAGTTATCAGAAAACCCCCAAGCTAATTAACACTTAAAGGAATTTCAGTGCAGTTTAACAACTAGTGCAGAGCTTCAGACACACACACAAGACAGTTTCAACAGAGCTAGATCTGAGAAATCAGTCCCCAAGTTATAACAACCACAATAAAATGAAGGAAATATACTTAAATCAGCTTATGTCCAGTTGATGTATGCAGACAAATCTCAGTAGCAGCAACTCTACTTAAAATGATTACCAGAGATGTAACCAACACAGGTTTTAAAGTTATCAGAAAACCCCCAAGCTAATTAACACTTAAAGGAATTTCAGTGCAGTTTAACAACTAGTGCAGAGCTTCAGACACACACACAAGACAGTTTCAACAGAGCTAGATCTGAGAAATCAGTCCCCAAGTTATAACAACCACAATAAAATGAAGGAAATATACTTAAATCAGCTTATGTCCAGTTGATGTATGCAGACAAATCTCAGTAGCAGCAACTCTACTTAAAATGATTACCAGAGATGTAACCAACACAGGTTTTAAAGTTATCAGAAAACCCCCAAGCTAATTAACACTTAAAGGAATTTCAGTGCAGTTTAACAACTAGTGCAGAGCTTCAGACACACACACAAGACAGTTTCAACAGAGCTAGATCTGAGAAATCAGTCCCCAAGTTATAACAACCACAATAAAATGAAGGAAATATACTTAAATCAGCTTATGTCCAGTTGATGTATGCAGACAAATCTCAGTAGCAGCAACTCTACTTAAAATGATTACCAGAGATGTAACCAACACAGGTTTTAAAGTTATCAGAAAACCCCCAAGCTAATTAACACTTAAAGGAATTTCAGTGCAGTTTAACAACTAGTGCAGAGCTTCAGACACACACACAAGACAGTTTCAACAGAGCTAGATCTGAGAAATCAGTCCCCAAGTTATAACAACCACAATAAAATGAAGGAAATATACTTAAATCAGCTTATGTCCAGTTGATGTATGCAGACAAATCTCAGTAGCAGCAACTCTACTTAAAATGATTACCAGAGATGTAACCAACACAGGTTTTAAAGTTATCAGAAAACCCCCAAGCTAATTAACACTTAAAGGAATTTCAGTGCAGTTTAACAACTAGTGCAGAGCTTCAGACACACACACAAGACAGTTTCAACAGAGCTAGATCTGAGAAATCAGTCCCCAAGTTATAACAACCACAATAAAATGAAGGAAATATACTTAAATCAGCTTATGTCCAGTTGATGTATGCAGACAAATCTCAGTAGCAGCAACTCTACTTAAAATGATTACCAGAGATGTAACCAACACAGGTTTTAAAGTTATCAGAAACCCCCAAGCTAATTAACACTTAAAGGAATTTCAGTGCAGTTTAACAACTAGTGCAGAGCTTCAGACACACACACAAGACAGTTTCAACAGAGCTAGATCTGAGAAATCAGTCCCCAAGTTATAACAACCACAATAAAATGAAGGAAATATACTTAAATCAGCTTATGTCCAGTTGATGTATGCAGACAAATCTCAGTAGCAGCAACTCTACTTAAAATGATTACCAGAGATGTAACCAACACAGGTTTTAAAGTTATCAGAAAACCCCCAAGCTAATTAACACTTAAAGGAATTTCAGTGCAGTTTAACAACTAGTGCAGAGCTTCAGACACACACACAAGACAGTTTCAACAGAGCTAGATCTGAGAAATCAGTCCCCAAGTTATAACAACCACAATAAAATGAAGGAAATATACTTAAATCAGCTTATGTCCAGTTGATGTATGCAGACAAATCTCAGTAGCAGCAACTCTACTTAAAATGATTACCAGAGATGTAACCAACACAGGTTTTAAAGTTATCAGAAAACCCCCAAGCTAATTAACACTTAAAGGAATTTCAGTGCAGTTTAACAACTAGTGCAGAGCTTCAGACACACACACAAGACAGTTTCAACAGAGCTAGATCTGAGAAATCAGTCCCCAAGTTATAACAACCACAATAAAATGAAGGAAATATACTTAAATCAGCTTATGTCCAGTTGATGTATGCAGACAAATCTCAGTAGCAGCAACTCTACTTAAAATGATTACCAGAGATGTAACCAACACAGGTTTTAAAGTTATCAGAAAACCCCCAAGCTAATTAACACTTAAAGGAATTTCAGTGCAGTTTAACAACTAGTGCAGAGCTTCAGACACACACACAAGACAGTTTCAACAGAGCTAGATCTGAGAAATCAGTCCCCAAGTTATAACAACCACAATAAAATGAAGGAAATATACTTAAATCAGCTTATGTCCAGTTGATGTATGCAGACAAATCTCAGTAGCAGCAACTCTACTTAAAATGATTACCAGAGATGTAACCAACACAGGTTTTAAAGTTATCAGAAAACCCCCAAGCTAATTAACACTTAAAGGAATTTCAGTGCAGTTTAACAACTAGTGCAGAGCTTCAGACACACACACAAGACAGTTTCAACAGAGCTAGATCTGAGAAATCAGTCCCCAAGTTATAACAACCACAATAAAATGAAGGAAATATACTTAAATCAGCTTATGTCCAGTTGATGTATGCAGACAAATCTCAGTAGCAGCAACTCTACTTAAAATGATTACCAGAGATGTAACCAACACAGGTTTTAAAGTTATCAGAAACCCCCAAGCTAATTAACACTTAAAGGAATTTCAGTGCAGTTTAACAACTAGTGCAGAGCTTCAGACACACACACAAGACAGTTTCAACAGAGCTAGATCTGAGAAATCAGTCCCCAAGTTATAACAACCACAATAAAATGAAGGAAATATACTTAAATCAGCTTATGTCCAGTTGATGTATGCAGACAAATCTCAGTAGCAGCAACTCTACTTAAAATGATTACCAGAGATGTAACCAACACAGGTTTTAAAGTTATCAGAAAACCCCCAAGCTAATTAACACTTAAAGGAATTTCAGTGCAGTTTAACAACTAGTGCAGAGCTTCAGACACACACACAAGACAGTTTCAACAGAGCTAGATCTGAGAAATCAGTCCCCAAGTTATAACAACCACAATAAAATGAAGGAAATATACTTAAATCAGCTTATGTCCAGTTGATGTATGCAGACAAATCTCAGTAGCAGCAACTCTACTTAAAATGATTACCAGAGATGTAACCAACACAGGTTTTAAAGTTATCAGAAACCCCCAAGCTAATTAACACTTAAAGGAATTTCAGTGCAGTTTAACAACTAGTGCAGAGCTTCAGACACACACACAAGACAGTTTCAACAGAGCTAGATCTGAGAAATCAGTCCCCAAGTTATAACAACCACAATAAAATGAAGGAAATATACTTAAATCAGCTTATGTCCAGTTGATGTATGCAGACAAATCTCAGTAGCAGCAACTCTACTTAAAATGATTACCAGAGATGTAACCAACACAGGTTTTAAAGTTATCAGAAAACCCCCAAGCTAATTAACACTTAAAGGAATTTCAGTGCAGTTTAACAACTAGTGCAGAGCTTCAGACACACACACAAGACAGTTTCAACAGAGCTAGATCTGAGAAATCAGTCCCCAAGTTATAACAACCACAATAAAATGAAGGAAATATACTTAAATCAGCTTATGTCCAGTTGATGTATGCAGACAAATCTCAGTAGCAGCAACTCTACTTAAAATGATTACCAGAGATGTAACCAACACAGGTTTTAAAGTTATCAGAAAACCCCCAAGCTAATTAACACTTAAAGGAATTTCAGTGCAGTTTAACAACTAGTGCAGAGCTTCAGACACACACACAAGACAGTTTCAACAGAGCTAGATCTGAGAAATCAGTCCCCAAGTTATAACAACCACAATAAAATGAAGGAAATATACTTAAATCAGCTTATGTCCAGTTGATGTATGCAGACAAATCTCAGTAGCAGCAACTCTACTTAAAATGATTACCAGAGATGTAACCAACACAGGTTTTAAAGTTATCAGAAAACCCCCAAGCTAATTAACACTTAAAGGAATTTCAGTGCAGTTTAACAACTAGTGCAGAGCTTCAGACACACACACAAGACAGTTTCAACAGAGCTAGATCTGAGAAATCAGTCCCCAAGTTATAACAACCACAATAAAATGAAGGAAATATACTTAAATCAGCTTATGTCCAGTTGATGTATGCAGACAAATCTCAGTAGCAGCAACTCTACTTAAAATGATTACCAGAGATGTAACCAACACAGGTTTTAAAGTTATCAGAAAACCCCCAAGCTAATTAACACTTAAAGGAATTTCAGTGCAGTTTAACAACTAGTGCAGAGCTTCAGACACACACACAAGACAGTTTCAACAGAGCTAGATCTGAGAAATCAGTCCCCAAGTTATAACAACCACAATAAAATGAAGGAAATATACTTAAATCAGCTTATGTCCAGTTGATGTATGCAGACAAATCTCAGTAGCAGCAACTCTACTTAAAATGATTACCAGAGATGTAACCAACACAGGTTTTAAAGTTATCAGAAAACCCCCAAGCTAATTAACACTTAAAGGAATTTCAGTGCAGTTTAACAACTAGTGCAGAGCTTCAGACACACACACAAGACAGTTTCAACAGAGCTAGATCTGAGAAATCAGTCCCCAAGTTATAACAACCACAATAAAATGAAGGAAATATACTTAAATCAGCTTATGTCCAGTTGATGTATGCAGACAAATCTCAGTAGCAGCAACTCTACTTAAAATGATTACCAGAGATGTAACCAACACAGGTTTTAAAGTTATCAGAAAACCCCCAAGCTAATTAACACTTAAAGGAATTTCAGTGCAGTTTAACAACTAGTGCAGAGCTTCAGACACACACACAAGACAGTTTCAACAGAGCTAGATCTGAGAAATCAGTCCCCAAGTTATAACAACCACAATAAAATGAAGGAAATATACTTAAATCAGCTTATGTCCAGTTGATGTATGCAGACAAATCTCAGTAGCAGCAACTCTACTTAAAATGATTACCAGAGATGTAACCAACACAGGTTTTAAAGTTATCAGAAAACCCCCAAGCTAATTAACACTTAAAGGAATTTCAGTGCAGTTTAACAACTAGTGCAGAGCTTCAGACACACACACAAGACAGTTTCAACAGAGCTAGATCTGAGAAATCAGTCCCCAAGTTATAACAACCACAATAAAATGAAGGAAATATACTTAAATCAGCTTATGTCCAGTTGATGTATGCAGACAAATCTCAGTAGCAGCAACTCTACTTAAAATGATTACCAGAGATGTAACCAACACAGGTTTTAAAGTTATCAGAAAACCCCCCAAGCTAATTAACACTTAAAGGAATTTCAGTGCAGTTTAACAACTAGTGCAGAGCTTCAGACACACACACAAGACAGTTTCAACAGAGCTAGATCTGAGAAATCAGTCCCCAAGTTATAACAACCACAATAAAATGAAGGAAATATACTTAAATCAGCTTATGTCCAGTTGATGTATGCAGACAAATCTCAGTAGCAGCAACTCTACTTAAAATGATCCTAACCTATCTATATATCTACATATATATGTAGATCTGTATATATCGACATTTCTCTAAGTATCTGTCTCTCTCTCTCTCTCTCTCTCTCTCTCTCTGTGTGTGTATATATATATATATATATATATATATATATATTTATGTGTATATATCTGTATATCTATATATCAACATACACCTTTCATTGGGTACATGGTGGGTTGTCCTAGTTCATCACATTCCTCCCTTTTGTGTTTTAACCTGTCTGCATACACATCAGGGATAGGTACATCTCAGGTAGCTTAGTGTTAGGCTACTTTGGGTATGGAGTACATGGTTGCTGGTTCTAATCCTGGAAGGTGTTATTATTTTACCTCTCAGAGTAGGCACTGGTAGGGAAAGTGTAAATAATGCACATTTAAGCGGTTGTAAGCAGGTTTGTCGTGGTCTGCGCGACGTTAAGCAAAGGTTAAACCTGTGAAGCGCTTCTCCGTTTACCCTGTTTCAGCTCCACTTACCGTCGCGCAAACCCGTGGAAACTAGCTTACAACTACTTAAGAGTGCTTTAATCCACCTGCATCCAACAGCCCTTATTCTGGTCCTCAAAATAACTTTACAGCACTTGCAGGTCTTGAACCTGGGACCATGAACACCACAGCCACTGACTTTACCACTTAGGCATCTGAGATATGTACAAATGTTATGGTGTTTAGAATATACATTTTACTACAGGCATTCCTCACTACTGAAAACAAATTTGGCAGTCAGTTGGTGTGCATATGTCTGATAAATGTTAATGTTCATATGTTTGTGAAATTAGGTGTTGCAATGTGACATGATAGGGTGTATTATGAATGGGAAAGTTTCTTGTTTTGTGTCCTTTTTATATTGTCCCCATACTCCATGTATACCCCTCCAGTTCACTTATTGAACATCCGATCCAGGCCCACCTTGATGCATGATTTCATTACCCATCTTTCCTCCCCCACCCCAAGCTTCACATACACAACAACCATCCCTTTTATCATGACTTAGGTTAATATTAATAGTTATAAAACCAGAGTTGCATGTGTTTTGTGTACACTTCAATTCCTTTGGAGTGCTTCTGTGTCACGAAGTATGTTCATAGATGTCTATATATATGGCTATTGATGTAACTGTATAATATATATATATATATATATATATATATATATATTTATATATATGTGCAGACATCACTGACATATATCTATATATATATATATATATATATATATATATATATATATATATATATATATATATATATTGTATTAATTTGTAACAGTAATACATATGTAGACTTGAATGTGTTGGTTTACAAACTACAGTACATTACACTTTATTGTACATATGTACACAAAGTGACTATCCCATTTATGATCATTACAGTGGAATGCATATGTTATAAGGTGTAGTCTAAAGACCATGAATCATGTATACACCTCACAGGGCTTAGTGGTAAGTCCTATGACTATAGTGTGCATGGTCCAGGGTTCAATACCTGCGATGCTTTAAAAATGTTTTTACTGCAGAATAAGGCTCATTTAAGCAGTTGTAAGCATGTTTAAAAGTGTTTGTGTGACATTATAGCAGCGGTTAAACACAGTTAAACAAACTTTGTAACATATAACCTGTGCGCACAAACACGGCCACATCTGCTAACTACTCAGGATATATAAATGTCAGTGAAGTAACATCTCACTAAATGCTTACATAACATTACATTCTCTGTTGACTTTACTCTCCAGCACACATGGGTTTATATGGGTGTTTTGAATATTTATTATACAGACAATTACTACTTATATATGCAAGCTGTGGTTAAGGTATACTTTTGAACATGATAAACTTCCCTGCCTTTATTGGGATTGGGACCTTGAATCCAGAGATGCTATGCAGATGCTGTAACCATTACACTGTTGACATTAACGTTGCTTCTGCCTATTTCCTATTTAGATGATTTCTATGTGTAAGCTAGGCTAAGCAAAGGGCGGAGGCCCCCAAACCCACTGAGCTTCACTTACTCTTAAAATAACAACATATAACAAATGTACTGTGAGACAATACATTACTTTCCTAACTACATTAGACATAGCCCCTCACTGACACACTTCAAGGCAAACCTTGTTCTGTGAATGGGTAACAGAATATACACCCCTGGGATCATGTGTCCCAGAACCATACAGCCAGGGGGTGGGGGAGCCTGTCCAGTTTGATAGCTGTGAGACCCATTGGGGAAATTGAATGGTGTTGAATTGTCACATTAACATGCCCTCTTTAGATCACTAAGTGCCCCTATCACCCTCCACCACCCAGTCGTCAACAGCTTCCAGCAAGTCTGCCTGGAATTGCTTCATTGGCTATGCTTGACAGAGGCTCAGTTACTTCATCAATGGTACGGAGAAAGTCAACACACTGTAGCTATGCTTCTAATTGCCCTTGGGCAGATAGGTAGTAGGCTATCTGTGAACCTCTAAAGTGCAGGCCATCACAGCCATAATACGTGAATAAACAGACTTTCAGATCACAATATGCAGTGAGAAATCACCATGTAGTCAGGAAACAGTTAAGTACAGCAAGAACATACAGAACAGTGATACTTAGTCACTCCAAAAGCCTCTCTTGGAAGCTAGAAGACTTGTGTAAGTTTAAGGCTTTCTATTGCTTACCAGTAGGTTTCCTACAGGAGAGATGTGAAACAAGCACAGATGGGAAACGTGGATGCAACAATACCATACCGACTTATGTGTCAGCCTTAGGCTTTGGAATACTGGCCAAGGCTATTGGCGCCCCCATGGTGCCTTTTTTAGGAGAGTCTCAAAGGTGAATACCAGCTCCATAAACAGCACAATAGCAGAATCAATGAGGGTTATGCTACTTAACACCAGGGGTTGTGATCACAACATGCATACACTCATGGCACTCCTCTGGATGGACGTCAACATCTGTGCAGTAACTGAGACCTGTCTTAAGGCTCCTGAGAGCACATCAGCACTACCAGACTACAACCCATAGCACACATTTCAGCCACAGAACATGGACTGACAGACATGGAGGCGGTGTATCCATATTCATCAGGGATACCTACACCTCCACGTTAGTGGGGCAGCATGATACCTCTGAGATCATCCATGTGCAGCTAACATCAGCCACAACTGCAATGTAAACTGTGGCCTGCTATGGATCACCCTCCATGACCAAGGATCACCACTCCACCTATCTGGAGACAGTAGAGAACATGACAGTCCTAACGCACACCCTGGCATTGGTCAATGTCAACTACCATACCATTAACTGGAAAACTTACTCCACTGCTCACTTCCAGTCCAGGTGCTTCCTAGAATTTATCACCTCATATGCCCTGTATCAGGTGGTAACCTCCCTAATGAGGGGTGGAAACATACTAGACGTGGTCATCACCAACATGGGCAACAGGTGCACCACAGCGGAGGTTAACTGGCCACTGGTTAGAGCTGACCATGAACTATTCACTGTTTCCACACCCACACATCTCCCCACCCAAGGAAACCACAGTGTATACCTTTCCTACAGCTAGATTTACACTACTAATGACAGGGGTGGGGGGTTTCACAGCCCCCACACTAAGGGGAAACAGATTTTACAAATGCAGTCTGTAAGCACTTACACAGATGTATGGATCGTGCCATCACAGGTAAACCAAGACTCACTCTTCCTAGACAAGGACACCAGTCTAGTGGACCTCTGCAATAAACAGGCTATACTACAGAAGTAGGACAGTGTTCTAGACAAACAGCAAATCCCACGAAGGGCAGACATCCGTGACCACTATTAGTATGATATGTAGGTCCCTCATGACATCATCAAAGGCTAACATCAGCAGGTAAATATGCAAGAATTCGAAAGATAACCACAAAGCCTTCTTTGGCTATAGCAAGGGTCTAAGTGGTGACACACAGATTAGCACTGTGCCGGTGAAATATAGCACAAAATATGCTGACCCTACTGATATCGCCAACATCCTTGCAGATACATTCAGTGCATACTTCACCCCTTAAAGAGCCCATAGGGCTGGCAGCAACTTTAATATGGATGAGGTAATGGGGTATCTGGGGACTAATGTAGATAGCGATCTCCCCTTTGACAATCATATCTCCAAAGTAGTTAGGACATCCTTCTATGTAGGCCATCTGATTATTAAAGGGTTCCCATCTAGACATACTGGGGTTATAGTGCCCCTTTACTCATCACTCATCAGTCCCATCATAGGGTATAATAACCCATTTGGGATGTACCTCAGAAGACACTTCCAACAGCTGGGAGGTCCACGAATGTACCTCACCAAGGGGATTACTGGCCTCCAACATATGCCCTATGCAGCCAGACTGAATAAACTCCTGCTTTACTCAGTGGCATCTCATTTACCCAGAGATGATCTCTGCTGGCCAACACAGTCATGTCGAACTCAGGCTTAATGGATATGCTCCATCTATGGGAATCCATGTCACATTGAGCCACACACTGTAGTGAGCTGATCTTTGCCACAACAATAACTGGAAGATGCTGGAGGGACGGATTCCTGTCACAGACACTCCCCATACTTTGGAACAACATCCCTAACTACATTATACAGAGCTCGTCACTAACACTCTGCAAGAGAAACCTTGAAGAGTGGATGGGGAACAGTAGATGCACCCCAGTGATCCCGCCATTGGCTCTGCTCCACAGAGAGACAGTGAATGAATCAATGGGGTGGCAAAAGCTGAAACATTTTGGCTGGGCTTATGAATGGCCTCTGGCAGTTGGACAAGTACCTACCTATGAACCTATACATACAGTATTAGCACATGCTGATAGCTTAATTTACTGTTCAGGTGTTGACTTACCTTGTGCCAATGGCAGTTGTGTGTGCAATAGTTGAGGGCTGCCTATGTTGGATGCACACAGTAGACTGCCTATACATGACAATTTACAGGTAGTCTTGTGTGTGTGCCATTAATTTTTACTGTGTGTGCAGGTGATGAAAGGCGTCAGTCACTAGGTGCCTACACTGTCAGTGTGAGTGCTATACGTTCCCTTCTTGCCAAGGCATGGGCATACTGGGCACGCCTCCATCTGCCTACTGGGGCTGGCTCAGGGTGTTTATGGTCTGAGTACCTCTGTGCCTGTGGGGGGCCCTTGGCAATGGTGGTGGGCTATGAGGGCCTTCACCATTATGTCTTTGCTGCAGCTGTTTCCGCAGGATCATATTGTGTAGCATGGCACATACTATGAAGATGTGGCACACGTGCCTGGAGAGTATTGCAAGGCTCCACCAGATATGTCCAAGCAACAGAACCGTGATTTCAGCATCCCAAACATGTGCTCTATGATGATTCTGGTTTGTGAATGTACCTCATTATGGCGTTCCTGCATGGGTGTGTGTGCATTTCTGATGGGAGTCATCATCCATGGTTCCAGTGCATAGCCAGCATCCCCAACCAGGTGGCCATTTGGGATGTCCCCCCTGGCAAATAACTGATACAGCTGTGAGGCATGCAAGATGTGGGAGTCGTGATAGTTTCCAGGGCTGCCAGCACACACATCCATGATAATGCCCTGGACATTGCACATGGCCTGGCAGTTGATGGGGGGTATCCCTTGTGGTTTATGTAGCGCCTACCCTGCTCACAGGGTGGTGACCTGATGCATATGTGCATGCAGTCTATTGCACCCAGTAACTCTGGGTATTCTGCCACATGGTGGAAAAGACGCATATTGCTGGCCAACTCCTCCTGCATTTGGGGGAATTATATGTGCTCATTGGCATGTGGTAACATGGCATCCAGGAACTGCTGTGGTACCCTGGATGCTGATGCCTTTGAGATCCCCATGATATCCCCAGTTGGTCTTTGAAATGTATCTCTAGCTAGTATTTTCAGGCTTACACATACCTTTGTATCTACTGGGATGGGTTCCCATCTGTTTGTTCTGGCTCTAAGGTGTGGCTGGCACAGCTCCACAAGTTGCTGTAGGATGTCCTTGTCCCCCTTGTAATGTTCTACTATCTCCAGATCATGTAGCCCGTGGTAGGTTACCCTGGGTCTGAACACTCTCCTCCTCCTCTGGTGCCTGAGGTGGTCATGTGCATCATCCTCCACACCACCTTCAGTCTCCAACACATGCTGGCGGATCAAAGCTACGGCAGCCCCTAACATGTACATACTAAAAGTTCCCTGTCTGTATACACCACTAGTGCAGAGTGTATGGGAACACACAAATGTGTGTGAGGTGTTTTCACACTTTATACTATTGTGCTATGGATGCTGCTGATGTCATTGGGTGTGTATGATCTATTCCAGCTGTATCGTGTCTTAATTATGGGTTTTACAATGAGTTCTGCAAGTGAGGGGCATTTATTGTGGAGATAGGCTTGCCTGCCTTGATTAATCTGTTGCCCTTTAATTCACTTTTAGACCTGGATCCCCTCCCATTATCAGGCATTCATCCACCTGCCATCTTTCTTGTTTTGTACTTTCCTTACCCAGTCATGGCAAAATGTGCCTTGTAGCTGATATACTGCATATCGCCTTTGTTCTGCTTTGACACTTTACTGTTTTCTTTGCAGTACAGCCCCTCCCCTTTCCTGTTGTGCAGGTAGCTGCTTGCAGCCTTGTTAGCTGTTATCAATGGCCCACTGTAGGCTCCTAGGTGTTAATTAGTCATTTGTACTCCAATTTCCCTGCTGCAGCATTTCCTTATTTCTTTCCTATATCCTTCCTGTTTCAGCTGCAGTGCATGCCGCGCAAACCCTTTTACCGGGTTTACGCACGTTTTCATCTCCGTTCACATGCATACTCAGTTACCTTGTGTACTCTCAGCTAAGCAAAGCTATGGCCAATTCAACACACCCCTATCTTGCCTAGCTAGGGGCAAACCAGTTTAGCAATGCTCCAGTGTGCTTACAGCAATGGCGACACACCCCTCTCTTGATGTCATCTTTATCTCAAGGGCACACCTTGGTGTTATAATGCTATGCTGTGAGGTGCATCCTTACACCAGTGGGGAATCTGTGATTCACTATTACTCCTCTCATTTGCATGACATTACCTACTAATTCCTAGCTACCGCGCATAGCATTGTCACAGCCCCTTAGCAGCCCTTGCGCCATAGTATGGTTTTGCATGCCTGCCATTGACTATTATGGGGAAATTGTGATATGTGTTACATTGCAGTTTTATTCTATATTTTTATATTTTCCTTGCGATCCCCTTTGCGGTTACACTGCCCTGTGCTTCCACATCGCCATAGTATGACTATATATATTAAATGTTCATTTTATACTTTGTACATGTTTTTTTATGCCAATGGCTATATATTTAGCCATTGGCATATATTAGCACTATAATACATGTGTCTGGTCAGCTGTCATGGCTCCAATTTTATGTTTGCAAAAATATAAACCGTTTTCTACGGTTTACATTTCTGCATGCTTACACTATGCCTGCATCACTTCCTGGATCACTACATACCTTCATTTGCATGCTACACTGCTGCACATGGGGTAATTAGCATACAGGGCCCGGGAGTGCGGGCGTAGCATACGCAGGTAGTGCATGTGGGAACAGCTCATACGTGGATCGCTCGGCTGCCATATTTGGTGTTAGAACGCCGACACTACGCCTGCACCTGGCGCAAGCTTTATGAATCCGGGGGCATGTTTTTCCTAGACACTCTGAGGTGTAGTTTAGAATATTTTGTACCCTTTTGACTAAGTGAAGCCTTCAACAGAAATTATGACTAAGGAAAGACATTTAACCCTTCTCAATGTTTCTGTTTTTGTTCTGTATCTTTTTCCCACATACCCTAACTGGCCAGGAGTGCAGGGTGTGGAAGTGATGGAACTAAGTTGGGGGAGGTGACAAGACATGGGGTTATAGAAACTTCTAGGTGTACCTTAGACCTACGTTTCAACCTTCTTATCTGATAGTCTGAAGAAAAAGTATGAGCAAGTAAACAAATTCAGATTTTTTTTGTTAAGTTGTATCCTTAGTACAGATCAAAGTTACAGTTGCAACATCAACAAAAGGCAAACTTTAGCGTCCAGTTCTGTACAAAAAGTTACAGACAGGGAAGAAATAATTTTTAGTGACCAATTCTGTAAAACATTAATATCAGAAAATATCAAATGGCCTCAAATGTTTTATACCATTTTAA
Organism: Protopterus annectens; assembly: GCF_019279795.1. NCBI lineage: Eukaryota > Metazoa > Chordata > Ceratodontiformes > Protopteridae > Protopterus > Protopterus annectens. The sequence continues at coordinate 1,465,168,637 of NC_056745.1, read as the reverse complement.
ATCAGCTGTAATTTAAGTTTATATTTTGTTTCCATCATCATACATTTTTTCTTATTATTTTTTTCTTTTTCTGGTTCTCTTTTTTTCCACTTTATTCAAAACAATGTGTAATAACACTGCTAACTAATTAAACAATAATATTTTTATAGATAGTTTTTAGGGTTATTGTACACAGACCTGAAGAAGTCTAGAAGGATGAAAGCGATCTTTGTTAAAAATAGAATATGATTTTTACAAATTATGTTTTACATGCAAAGTGTATATGTATATATTTATATATATTTTTTGAATGCCAAATGGACTAAGGTTGATATATTTCCAACCATGTAGTATGTTGTCTTGGATAAAATCACAGACTTAATAATCTACTTAATAATCTCGTTAAATAAGAGGTACCACATCATTATAAATTTTATTTAAAGTACATAAGCGTTATATTATTATGACAGCTACTAAGTAGGGCAGGACCAGCTCGAATGTCACACTGATGGGGGAAGGGATGTGAATTTAACATGTGTACCAATAACACTTTGTTTTACAGCACAATAAACCACTCCCTTGCCTGATAAAAGTATATATATATATATATATATATATATATATATATATATATATATTTAGAAAGCTTGTGAGGAAACTATTTTTGTTTTACTTGGATCACTTGTCTGTGTATTTAATAAAGGATTTTCGACTGAAAACAGACTGCCTACCTTGCTTGGATTACTTTCGAATACTTAGTAATTCTGTACAATTATATATTTTTTATTAATATATTTTTTTTTTATTAAAGACGAGTTTACGTTCGCTACTTATACTACTGTCTGATCTGATTAATATACAGTGATTAAATAGAGATATATGAACTGAAAATCTTGCACAGAGAGAAGTTTCTTACACTGTTTTGCAAATGTTTTAAAAGCAGACAGTTATCTATAACATAATCTTTTCTTATACCGTCATAGCATAATATAGTGAAAGGAACCATTAACGTGTATGTATAGCTGTGGATATAGCTACAGCTATTTTTATTTTATTTATTAACCGGGAAAGTCCAACTTGAAACAAAGCCAATTTTCAGCAGAGGCCTTGGGAGAAATGCTCCAGATGCATGTTTTTGTAATATGGGAGGAAACCCACAAGAACAACATGCAGACTCTCTACAGAAGGCACCCCAGCTGAGAATCAAACCAGAGAACATCTTACTAGGAGGCAGCAATGCTACCGCTGTACCACCGCACCATCCAATGCAGATATAGATATCAAGATCTATTCTTCTGAAATTCTGAAAAAGAAAAATAACTGTCCTGATGTACAAATTATTTAGTAACAGTTTTAGTAACACAGATAACATTTTAAGTAAGCATATGATTAACATTCATTGTTTTCTTAATAAAATGGTGTTTATGCTTTTACTTAATTACATAAAATCTGACAGCAACACTGGAACCAATAAGTGACATTTCTTTATGTCAGTATAACATGAATTAATTCATCAAGCCTGAAACTCATAATTAAGCAGGGCAATGATGTGAGTGCTCTGAGAAATGACATTATTAATAATAATAATAATAATAGTAATAGTGTTCACCAAATCTGCAAGCATCAAGTTGTTAGGCCCCCTACCACACCATGCAGGTACTTCCTTTATCACATATAGATAAAAACTATTTTTCTGCACATCCATTTTTATGGTATCAGCAAAGAGCTACACAAGACATATCTGCTTTCAGTGGTAAAATGCTTTCTGAGAAATAAAAATCTTCCTTTTTTATTAATGCAATATATTTTTCCACTGACAAGAAATTATCACTAGATGCCAAATGCCTTGATAGGATGGTTCTTGTCCATTTGTTAGAAAGAATGAATACTCAAGGAAGAATGAAATATTGCATTTTTATTACAAAAATGACTTCATCAAAACTGAGTATAGGCTTGAGAGACATAAGGGAAAGGTGTCCGTGTAAAGCATGTGAAATAATAATCCGACACAAATGTCCAGGCCCTAAGGCTTTCAGCCCTCCTCAGCTCCAATACATCAGTCTGCAGCACTGGAGTGGACCAACTGGGGTGAACTGTATCACAGTGGATGATAAATTAGGTTAGTAGTGTAAAGCAATGGTTCACATAGGCATTGTTACACTAGTTGGTATATCCTAACAATGGTTAGTTAAGAGCACAATAGGTTGCTGTCACCAGAGACGGCACGGCTGCATAGGAAGGAATTGGATGTATGTAGAACCCTTTCTTACATGATACTCAGGCAAACTAGTAGCATATTTTAAGGTAATCGTTATGGTGTGCTCTATGCATTCAAAGGTAGAAGCTGTGATTGGCAACAGGTAGAAATGACTGAGGCTGGACAAAGTACTGCGATGTACTGTCATGCACACTTTTACAAAGTCTGGTGATGATGTTTAGATACCTGGAGAAGAGTCACATCAGAGGACATGGTCACACTACCTCATTCCTGGGTTGAGAGCAACCCTCAATAGATAGTATATTTATGGCTGAAAATGCTGGGCTTCTTGTGGCTATATTGGTTGTATCTGCACCATCCTTTCTATAGGAGGTGCCTCCTGTATCTGACAGGCTCCCAGGTGCCCACCTGTGCCAGAAATACTAGATGTTCATCATTACATCACTGTTGCAGTAGCTTTATGTATATGGGATGTCCTGCCAATGATTAAAGCAACCAGCTCCAAAGTGTTATGGTATCTTCCACATATATTAGCCACTGTAGAACGTGTACAGTGTGAAGGCAGTAATTAGCCACTGTACAGCTCATGGAGGTCAGTGTAAAATCAGTGGCTGGGATGTCAAAACTTCAGAGCTTTCTTGGTGTTGAGGTTCACTCTTACTTGCTGGCTTTGAGTGATTGATAGTCAGCTAAAGCTTCTCCAAGGCTTGGCAGATAAGTACCCTGTTGGGGAGTGTCCTTCACTTCATCATTTTATGTGGAGAAAAGCTATTCTTTTCTGTCAAAAATATATGCTCTAGGTTAGAACTGGTGTTTTAGTTGTTGTTACTCAAAATTGAAAATCACATCTTACATTCTTTGGTCATGGATCCCATTGGGAAATGCCTTCAAATAATTAATTTTTGGGAGGAAATGTTTTACTTTTCATTCAAAATTTGTGACTAATGCTATGAATTTTGGTTTTAGTGGCTGTCATTAAAAACATTTCCTTCAAAACTTAATTTTCAGTCAGGTTGTTTCAGAGAATCTTCTAAGCTGTCCTACCCACTTGTCAAATATCTTGGAAGACAGACAATCCTTGGTCCCTGTAGGTATTACTATCTAATTTATCATTTTGGTAGGGAAAAAGTTTATCTTTTCTGTCAAAAAATGTTGCTAGAGTATGCGGCTAGTGTGTGTGTTTGGTGATTGCCACTAAAATATTTTACCTCGAAACTTAATTTTCTGTCAAGAGATAAGACCTGCTAGCTACTAGTGAGACAACTTTTCCAGCAATGACATGGACCCACATCCTGATCACTCACTTGTTCCCTCCGCAAACTGCACAAACAGAAACGTTATCCAGGAGACTTCAGTCTTCACTCCAATTTCTCCTTCATCTCAGCCATTGATGGATGACTCCACTGTGGCCATCTGATGCTCCTCAGACTGCCCCTCACAACTTCTCCTTCATCTCAGACATTGATGGATGACTCCACTGTGGCCGGCTGATGCTCCTCAGACTGCTCCTCACAACTTTTCCTTCATCTCAGCCAATGATGGATGACTCCACTGTGGCCGTCTGATGCCCCTCAGACTACCCCTCACAACTTCTCCTTCATTTCAGCCATTGATGGATGACTCCACTGTGGCTGTCTGATGCTCCTCAGACTGCTTCTCACAACTTCTCCTTCATCTTAGCCATTGATGGATGACTCCACTGTGGCCGGCTGATGCTCCTCAGACTCCCCTCACAACTTTTCCTTTATCTCAACCATTGATGGATGACTCCACTGTGCCCTTCTGATGCTCCTCAGACGGCCCCTCACAGCTTCTCCTTCATCTCAGCCATTGATGGATAACTCCACTGTGGCCACCTGATGCTCCTCAGACTACCCCTCACAACTTCTCCTTCATCTCAGCCATTGATGGATGACTCCACTGTGGCCATCTGATGCTCCTCAGACTACCCCTCAAAACTTCTCCTTCATCTCAGCCATTGATGGATGACTCCACTGTGGCTGTCTGATGCTCCTCACACTGCCCCTCACAACTTCTCCTTCATCTCAGCCATTGATGGATGACTCCACTGTGGCCGTCTGATGCTCCTCACACTGCCCCTCACAACTTCTCCTTCATCTCAGCCATTGATGGATGACTTCACTGTGGCCGTCTGATGCTCCTCACACTGCCCCTCACAACTTCTCCTTCATCTCAGCCATTGATGGATGACTCCACTGTGGCTGTCTGATGCTCCTCACACTGCCCCTCACAACTTTTCCTTCATCTCAGCCATTGATGGATGACTCCACTGTGGCCATCTGATGCCCCTCAGACTGCATTCTCTTCATTCTGCTGCTGCTTCTGCTAATGATGACACTATGACTGGGAGGCAGGTAATTCTCTGCAGCTGTTCAGCTACCAGTTTTGGGTAAGGGACATCCAAACTTGCCATAATTTGGAAAAGGACTGACAGACACTCCTTCACTAATCACTCAAAGGAGCTTCATTCCTGGGGGAAAGGACCATCCTTCAGACCACTCTTGTTTTGGGAGGTCTCTCTAAAAACAAAACATAAACAGGCATTTATTGTCAGTAAAATTAGGTAAGAAGGGTTGGCTCTGCTTTGCTAAATGTTTATTTAAAGCCTTTCAGTGTTTAAATGCTGACTGTACCTCGCATTTATGAAGTAAAGATTTTCCTCTCTGTCTTAGATTCTGATTCTCAGTTTGAGGGTCAAGAACTAGACTTAGTGATACTTCTCAAGTTCCCTCAACACAGAATTGTGAATCTGATTCTAAGGATATTCTTCAGATTTTCCTCCGTAAGCGTTGTCTTTTTCTGATACTATTGCCAGACTGATGGACTTGTTTCAGTGGGGAAAAAAATATCTAAGAATCTTAGTTAAGATGTGATTTATTACAGGTGAGGTTTTCTTAATCTGCAGCTGTATCTGTTGTATTGTTAACCTTAGGGAATTATATCTTGGCAGCCACCTACTTACCTAGCAGTCATGTACCTCTTCCCAGAAAGTCTGATAAATGATATAAGCCCCCAAGTCCCACAAATTCCTTTTTTTAAGCCCAGGTCAGATTCTGCACTAATTTCACTGTCGAAATCAGCTTCTGACAAACTCCTTATAGCAGCTGGCCTTATTCCTTTTCCTCCCAAAATATTTCATTAGAATTTTTCATAAACAAGTTAGTAACACAAGAATGAAAAATGAAGAAAGAACAATAAATGACCAAACAAAAGTAACAGTTTGATAAGATATAAAACCTTTTAAGTAGGAACAAACTATATACATGAGCTGGCACCTCGGAGTTTCCTAAACATCTACTGCCAATCATTAGCGGACCAGAGTTCCGCTGTGGCGACCCCTTACCGGGGAAAAGCCGAAAGACCAACAACAACAACCCACTGCAGTTTACTAAATACACTTTGAGATATTTTTATTCTATTCAAATTGATAAGTATAAAAGCTCTAAAAATCACAATGTTTAGAATATATGAAAATATCACAATAACAAAACAGAAAAGAATATATACTAGCACTATCATTTCTATGGAAGAGGGGCTAAACTCTGACTACAGTCCAGCTAAACTGAGTTCAATTTGCAGTCCTTGCATTTGCAAAGTTGGGAAGGAGAATAGATATGTCCATTGTGGGGGGTGGATCTGCCCATTGTGAGGGTGCAGCCATTAAGCTCAGTGGGGCCAGGGCTAGGGAACCACCACTGACTTGGAAGAAGTGGATGGTCTGAGGAGTCATAGCTGATGTAAGGCTGGTGGGCATATCTTTCTGGGTCACACCTCATAACTCACCCTGCTTATGACGATATCATCTCACGTAGTAAAAAAGAGCAGCGCCTAGCAGGAAAAAGCTTTTTGGCTGCAGATGTGACACTGCCAACTGCCTGCTCCAGTCAATGCTTTTCATTGGCTGCTAGTGGGAGATTGAACTGGGAATGGTAATACTGATGCAGTCATGAGATGTCCATGTTCTCTTCCCTCCCTTTGGCTGATTCAGGAAAATGAGGGTGAGTCGTAGGAGGCTATCATGCAGCTGATGGTTAGCTGAGAGTAGGAATAAAAAACAATATATCTATATCTATCGATCTATCTGTACATATATCTATATATATATATATATATATATATATATATATATATATATATATATATATATATATATTACAACCAACGTAATGATTTATGAATTTATAGACTGGGATACCGGTGCCGTCATGCCTGAATCAAATTTCACACAACAGAAAGGTGTATTATCAAAAGCTTGAAAAGCACTTCATCAAATGTTGTTTGATGGAAAGTACAGTTTCAAAGATGCACAATGCCAAACCTGAATACTACAAACCCATAATAACGATATGCAAAGCATGATTCATTATTATGGGTTCGGCAGTGTGACTGGAGATCACGTTGCAGTGAGGACCAGGAAATTTACCCTTTTCCTCACTGTACTGTGATCTCAAAGTTGGTATACATAATTTGTAGGGGGTGTGTGGGGTGCAGCCCCCCACATGGGGGATGCAGGGGGGCTTGCCCTCCTGCAAAACACTAAAAACGTGTGCTGTTGAGGTGAAATATTCATGGCACATTGAGCTGCATAGATTGGGTGGCTGATGTCACCTTCTATTCTGTCAAATAACACTGACCGTGCACATTGGGGAAAGGATTTTTAACATGTCAGTCTGAAAACATTGTGATTTTCGATGTTATGGATCATTGTAATGACCAAACACCAAAGCGACTTTCCAGCTTTTAGTAGTAAACCCAACAGTAAGTATGAAAAACGATTACACTTTTCTTTGACCTAGTGATGGAATACAGATTATACTGCTTGCAGTAGGATAGTATGTCTTCTTTACTAGAGTACAAATACAAAGCATATCTGAGATTTGTCTGCCAAGCCATTGAAAAGCAGTTAGTAGAAACTTAGCTGTTATCATTAGTGATAATAATTATTAGTATTTTCTAAGACATTGTGCAGATTGGCTTGGATACCTGTGGTTACAAGAGTTGTATTGCTTCTAAAATCATCTAGCCTACAAAGCTGATATAAGAATTTTTTTTGTACTTGCTCTAAGAGTTTAGGTGACATTTAACACTTCTGTGCTGCATTTATTTATTTTGTTGAAGTTTACCACTGTTTGTTAACCTGCACTTGTTAAAGACACTCCATCTGTTTGTTACTGCACTGCTCTTTGTTTTAACAATATTCTGATGTTTATTAACCTCCTTTGATACTGCAAAAGCCGCTCTGAGTCTGCCAAAATATTTTTAAGTTTTGCAAGGTTTTCACATGTTGTGAACATTTCTCAAGGTTAGTGAACTTATTTCCAAGGATTCCTGATATTGCAGGAGTTCTTGCTTCTGTTGTAAAGCATTTGTTACTGCACTTGAGCTCAAAGCCAGTTTGTTTTACATTGGAAGGTTTCTTTTGCATTCTGGTGGGAGCCGAGAGCCAAATTCAACCTATCCAAGGAGGGAACTACTGGTCGATAGCTTACTGTGTTTTTATCTGATTGGCCTGATGGTTTAACTTTATAAAAGTCTTTCATCCTGCTCGTTTAAAAGCAATTCTTTGTTCTTGCATATAAGCAAACTTCTCCAGTTTAAAATCCCCTATGGGAAATGCTTTCTGTAGTCTTCCACTGTCCACAGCTGCTTGCAGAGCTGCCAGTTTGTGCACAGGGTTGTACCACTGCATGTCATCTAATAGTTTCCTAATAAACACTCTCACTTTGACCTTTAAGTGACTCTCCCTTACTCCTGCCGATCTAGGAATTTTGTTTCCTTACCTTACATAACAGGCTAGATTCAGACCTGCTGAATCTAGCCTTTTTGGTATCACTGTGCCCTTAAACCAGCCATCTTACAATTAAGAGGGCCTCCCTGCATCCTTGTGGCAGAGGTGTGTAACTCACACATTTGAGTTGGGGATTGCTGGAGAAAGCCTGAATCTGGGGCTTTCCCATTGGTAGTTGAAGTAAAATTGTTTAAAATTGCCTGTATGTAAGCCTTGTGTTTGTGCAGGTTTGCACTCAGCTTACCAGAGCTGTTCAATGTTTATAAACTTTAGCCAGAGGTCTGGAGTGCATCTGCACCGAAATCCAAGGCATCATCTCTAAAAAAAAAAAAAAAAAAAAAAAAAAAACTGAAAAATAAGTATATTTTAAGCCAGCACTGCACTTTGTTAACTATTTTTAATTGAACTGCTTCTTCATTTTTCCTGTTTATGACTAAGTCCAGCTAGACAACTTCCTTCCCAAATACCACATCCAGAAAAATCCTGCCACAATGGATTGGCAGTTCCCATCATTTCTCCTGCCAGCTTGATTGACATGGGCATCTTTAGGCAATGTAGCAATTGCTTCATGGATACTGACAACCATTTACTCCTAAAGCAAACTAACACCCTATGTAAGAGAGATGCAAATACACTGTGGAATTGGAGTCAATTCTCTCATGTAGAAGCAAACTAGACATAAAACACTCATACTTCACCACTAACGCAAACCTCACCTCTCACACAAATTGAGGTATTGACACATAAACCCACATATGTGGAGGTACTCACTAAAAGCCTACCAAAAGAACAGAGACCTCTAAAATGCACACTACCCACATTCACCACTAAGCATAAAGAAACCACTACACATATCATAAGCCTCTAAGGCAAAACACATCAAATGTCTTGGTCATAGGCGACTCCACAGTGATACACACAGATGTCCCCCTCACCACAATGGAGAAGTTGAAGGTCATGGTCAGCTGCTTATCAGATACCAGGATCTGGCAAATCACTCATGCACTCAAGTCACTCAACAACAAAGAGCGTTATGACTGTCATAGTCCACGCTGGAGTGAATGACTTGAGATGTAGCTCTCTGGACTATATGAAGAGAGACATGATGGAACTATCTGATTATGTGTCCCAAACAGGTATGTTCCTAGCTCTAAGCAGTATCATACCCTCACCCAGGGTATTGCCGCAATGTAAACAAAAAAAGATTGACTTCAACAATTGGCTCAGCTTCTGGTGTCAGTCCAGTGGGATCCAGGATGTGTCAGACTGGGAGGATATAGTAGACAGACCTCACTGCTTTGCTACAGATAGTCTGCAGCTGTTCCCCCTAAGCTTTTGGATACTGGCAAAGGCTCTTGCCTCCCACATTGTGCCTTTTTTAGGCAATATCAAAACAACAATTTTTCAATGTAACAAAATCTAATTGAGACAAACTCAGGGTCATGTTGCTTACTGCTAGGGGTTTAAACACAAAACTGCCCTCCCTGGAGGCACTCCTCACCATGGAGGATGCTGAAGTCTGTGCAGTTACCGAGACATGGTTCAGGGCTACTGAGATCATCCTGGCCACACAAGGCTACAATTCCTTCCACATGTTCAGACCTCAAAATGAGTGTGAAGGAACCAAAAGTGGAGATGTATCCGTCTTCATTAAAACCAAATACACTTTGAGACTGGTCAACCAGTATGACTCTGTTGAACTACTCCATGCCCATTTAGCTACTGGGAAAGTATCATACCGCATCATTGCTAGCTATAGATCCCCCACCATGAACCAGGATGAATCTACCACCTACCTTGATTTAGTGGAATCCCTCACCATACAGCCCAACACCTTAGTCATGGGAGATTTCAACTATTCTTTCATAGACTAGGGGACATACATGAGCAAAAACATGCTCACCTGGAGGTTCCTGGACATTGTTAACACAAATGCTCTGGAACAGATAGTCTGCACCCCCACTATGGGCTCTAATGTTCTGGACGCAGTACTCACCGACATGGGGGGGGGGTCTCTGTACTTCTCCATTTGTGATGCCCTCCCTGGTTAGGTCAGACCACAGATTAGTCTTGTTTGAAATAACTGCTGGAACGTATACCCACACAGGAACAAAAATTATAAAATACTTCACCAAAGCTAGCTGTATCTTACCAAGTGATGGTATAAAAATCTTCTTGCCACCCACAATCACAGACAGCAATGATCACTGTACGGAAGTGCATGCATATGCTCTGTACAAACACTTAAGTGACTGCATAAACTCTGCTGTACCTGACAGGATCAAAACCAGGTCTTTCCATAAAAATAATCAACCGTGGTGGACTTCAAGTATAAACAGATTATATAACAAAAGGAAGAAACTGTTGTCCAAAAGCAAGAGAGATATCATTTTGCAGGGGAAGAGTTCCCTCCTAAGCCTGAACAGGAAAATCAGAAATCTTGTAAAGTCTTCTAAAGCAAACTACAAAACTAAAATCACATCCCTAGTTAAGGATACTTATTTATTTATTTATTTAACATTTGTTGACCGAGAAAGTCCGACTAGGTTCCACAGATCCTGTTTTCAGCGGAGGCCCGGGGAGAAACACTCCAGAAGCATGTCTTTAGAATGTGGGAGGAAACTGGAGTACCCGGAGGAAACCCACGCGAACATGCAAACTCCACACAGAAGGCACCCCAGCCGAGAATCGAACCGGAGAACCTCTTGCTGTGAGGCGACAGCATTAACCGCTGCACCACTGCGCCACCCATTGGCATAATCATAAGATAATCATAAGGCATTCTTTAACTACATCCAAAGTCTAAAACAGAATGCCCAGCTATGTGCCAAACTGGTTGTAGATGCGATCACCAGAAGATATTGCCAATCTGCTAGCTGACAGAGTCACCACAAACTTCACCCCTCTATCCCCACCTGTCATATTCCAATGCATACCTGACACCAATCCTCTGCCTAGTATCTCTAGAGAACAGGTCATCTCTGTGCTTGCCAAGGCCAAAAACAAGGCCTCAGTGGGAGCAGCTAATATTCCAAACAGGTTGTTTACTAAACAATCTAAAGCAAGATCTAGTGGACCCACTTGGCATTCTCTTTAATTATAGCTTGAGAGCTGGCTATGTTCCTGCAGAATGGACTACAGCAACAGTAGTCCCCTTGCACAAAGTGGGCATCCATCGACTGACCCTGGAACTACAAACCCATAAGTCTAACCAGCCTCATCTATAGCCATGGAAAGAATTATCATGGGCCTTTTCAAGAAGGACATAGGTGACCTCCAAATGCTGGACCCATCCCAGTTTGGCTTTGTTAAGGGTAGATCATGCTTATTAAACCTGGTGGACTTCTTTGAGAATGTCACCAAAGCCATGGACGAAGGTAAGACAGCACATACAGCCTATCTTGACCTTGCCAAGGCTTTCTACACAATTCCTCACTCTGGCATAATTGAGAAACTCTTCTAGATAGGGATTAACCCTTATGTTACTAGATGGGTAGCCAACTGGCTCACTGACAGAACACACTCTGTCAAAATTGGTGACTCCACCTCTACCAGTAGGCCTGTCACCAGTGAAGTACCACAGGGGCCTGTGCTAGGCCCCTTACTGCTTGTCATCTATTTCTCAGAAGTCCAGGCCAAAGTTGGCAACCTTTGGCTCAACAAGTTAACTGATGATTGCAAACTGGGAGCAATAATTGAGTCCCCCAGCAATGTCAACATATTACAAGAAGGGCTAGTGGAAACAAATGATTGGTGCCAAAGCCGTGGTCTAAAACTAAATGCAGAAAATGCATTATTATTCCCTTTGACAAAACAGAATCCCCTACTAATTACAATATTGACAGCTCCCCCTGAGTTCCAACCCAGTGCTGCAAGATTTGGGAACACAGGTTAATAACAGTCTGAACTTTGACCACCAAGTTTCCGTAGTGGTAAGGAAAGCCTTCTATGTAGCGCATCTCATAAGCAAGGGCATAGCATCCAGGTCAAGGAATGTTATAACTCCAATGTACTCAACTCTCATCAGACCACTAACAGAGTATAATGCACCCTTTTGCATGTACCTTACCATACACCTGCAGCAGCTGGTGAGACCGCAGAGGTTTCTCACTAAGAAAATACAGGGACTCCAAAACATGACCTACATGGACAGGTTGAAAGCCCTGGCATTTTGTTCTTATCTTATAGGCTGCTGAGAGATGATTTGTGCCTGGCCTATTGGGCAATCTCTGACCCTGCCCTAATGGAAATGCTGCACATCTGCAAGTCACATGGGACAAGAGTCACTCACTCTAGGGATCTCAACCTAGCTTGTGGCATTAACAGATCATCCTGGAGAGACAGATATGTCTCCCAGAGACTGCCACTTCTCTGAAACAGACTCCTTATTCATGTGAAACAGAGCTCCTGCTCCTCACTGACCTTATTCAAACACAACCTAGATAACTGGATGGGAGACCACAAATTCACCCATCCTGGACAGGGGTAGCCAGTGTTGATCAAAGGCCCACTCTGTTCATAAATTTGATCTGCAAACTATCCAAAAAAGAACAAACAGGGATACTTGGGATTAACACGGCTATTCTTATAAAGGCTCTAAGGCTGCTAGCCTAGTAACCTCCTATGAACCTAAGAGTTTATTAATGCATAACCTCCTGCACAATCCTGATTCTTGCAGGATTGCTCAGTGTATTATGAGGGGTTGATTCAAAGGCTGCTGTAGTGTTATAGCAGTATGAATGCTACAGCAGAGGTCTTACAGGAGATTTCTAAATGCAAATGTGGCAGTTCAGGAACAAAGCTTATGCAAACTAGCCATTTTTGCATCCTTAAACTTTTCACTGGGTCAGAAAAGAAAGCTAAATTCATTCAAAGATAAGCTTTACCATGCTCTTTGAGGACTGAAAGGATAAAAATGTACACCATCTTTTGATTTTATATACCCATTGATATTTGTTGCAGGAGTGGGTCTGTCAGCACTCTAGCAAGTAAGTACTACAACACCTTGTGTGTGTGTGTGTGTGTGTGTGTGTGTGTGTGTGTGTGTGTGTGTGTGTGTGTAGCATGTATGCATTCATGTCTATGTGTTTGCAAGTGCTTATGGAACAGTGATGCATAAGCTGGTTTCAGGGACACTATCTATCTACCTGCACAATGTTTCATTCAAAGACATGCTAATGAGCTGCTAATTAGCTTCTGTTCCATGTGACTATTTCTTTTCTCTGAATTGTTTTGTCTTACTGTAACACTACTAGAACTCCTAAGCAAAGCTCAGCAGTGCTACGGCATTGATGTTTTTGAATACCACCCGCTATTGTGTAAAATACAGTAAACAATGCTTCACAAGAAATTTACAGCAATCAATGCCCTGGAGTAAATATTTGCATATAGTATCTCATGTGAAGATGCAACTATTAAGTCACTGTTTGCATCAGCTGACAGTGACAATGATGCACGTTTTGAAAAGCACATGCAAGAGAAAGTCATGGTTCATGCTAGCATGTGTATTGAAGGGTTATGTAGCTGTCCTGAGGGCAACGCTATTATGTGTTTTACACTGTATTAAAAACTTCAGTGTGCACTAACATCATACTTTACCTCAGGACTTTGTAAAGTGGTGAACTTCAGGAGAAAGAGAAAAGGTTTAATGATCTCAAAGCTACTTTACTTAGAGACTTGGAGATGCTGGGCTGTGGAGGCTTGCCCATCTGCAAAAATACCACCTATTTCTTTGTTATAAGCATCCCTATTTGAATGAAACATCAATATTTATGTAATTTTACTATTTTTTGGTGTCAGTGAGTGCAATAGTTATGCCCTCGGTGTAATGACATTAATTCAGTAATGCCATCTCTGGTGTCAGTGAGTACAATGTTTATGCCCTCGGTGTAATGACATTAATTCAGTAATGCCATCTCAGGTATTATTCTACCATTTTGTTAGTAAAAACTACAAGAAAAACCTAGCCAAACTAGAGTTTTCTCTGTGTGATACCTTAAACCTCCTGTAATATGCAAATGCATTATTGCATTTGAGTATGCAGAGGAAACATGTCAAGTCACTTAATAGATTTGAATGAATGCTGTTTGGTTGAGATGCAATGACCAACAAGTAACTTTTGGTAATTTTTGCAGTTTTCCCCATTTTTATATGACTTTGAGGTGTTATATATAAGAGTCATGGGGGGTCTCCCCCACCACTTGGGGGATGCAGTTGGGTGTGTCCTGCAAAGAAATAATTGTTCCGTGATTATTAAAAGTGTTTTTCTGCTATGTTCCACAGAATGGCTTTTGATTTAAAACCATTTGCTGGATCAGCATGAATCCACATCTGGGTGAAGCAAAGTCCACTAAAAGTACCTGGTGAATGATTCAAATAGTACCATGGAGTGTAGCGGTCCCCAGTGCTCACATAACATTAGTACTTAAGCAATTAGTACTCATACAATATATGTTGTCAGTCTGATCGCAATTCTTCCAAGGTGGTTTATGTCGATTTACTGCACATGTGGCCCAGTATTTCAGTATATTACCACTGAAGTACAGAGTCTCAGCCAGTGTCACTGGTGAGAAAATATGAGGAAAGTGTTGACAGAGGTTTATATGACAAACATACATGTACATACAACATACCAACATACCTCATGCCTATGACGAAAAAGACCCTTTCTTGTAAATTTCTGGTGATTTCCACCAGTACTGCAAATGTCGCTTAGAGTCATCCTTATGCTTCTGTATGCTGTGCTTTTGCTACAAGTATTACAGGCCAATTTGTCTGCTTCTTATATGATGTCAGTGACATAAGATGTGACATACCATGCACATAATAACATGCAAATTTAGTCAGTTTGCAGGCATTTAAAATTAACTATGCAAATAAACATGAACCTCTTTTACTGAAATGATTACCACAGAAGAGAGTAAGCAGGTCTTGGTCTACTGTGAACAAAAATGAAAGTTACAATGTTCATGTTGTTGTTGTGTCTTTCGGCTTTTCCCGGTTAGGGGTCGCCACAGCGGAACTCCGGTCCGCTAATGATTGGCAGTAGACTTTTCCGTACTGAGTTGCCAGCTCTGACACACAACCTTCAACGAAGGCATGCCCACTCATGCATGTCTCCACACAGAAGACACTTTAGCTGAGAATCAAACAGGACAACGTCTTACTGTGAGGCGACAATGCTACTGCAGCACCACCACCACAGTAAGTCATCGTACTAATGTGATGGCTGTCTGTTGCTGATGGAATGGATTTTTCCAGCATTTATTTCAGTATCTCTTGAGTTCTTTTCAATCAGTCAATACTAAATGCAGTAACAATTGCCCTTATTCAAGTCACATTACTACTGTAACACTGTAACATCCTGATGATATGTGAGTGCCAATATCACAAGATGTGCCAGTTGCTTCCAAACCCGTCATCTTTCCTACGGTAGCGGGACCATGTTAGTCTTAACTATGCACCTTTTATCTATAGATAAGCATCTTTCTTAGCTGTCTTTTTGACATTCCTTTATGTCTAGTTTTGTATAACTGCATGGCATACATACATGCAGACATACATGCATACATACATGCATACATACATGCAGACATACATGCATACATACATGCATACATACATGCATACATGTATAACTGCATGGCATACATACATGCATACATGTATAACTACATGGCATACATACATGCATACATACATATTTTTGAAGACTACACACATTATTTGCACCACACTGGTCCATACTGCAGGACTGCTACATCTGTATCAATCCTTGCTTCTGTCAGTTTAGAACTGTCTAGCCATATGATACTGATCACCTTATATATTGTTAGATATGAAAGCCTTTTCTATCACTGCTTATTTTTATGTAACCATGGCATATCACCATTCTTTACCTTAAATATGGCTTAAAGAGCAGATGTCCTTCCTGAGCACTGACCATTATAAACAGGCTGTTCTCCACTCACCATCCCTTATAATGTTTGTAGGCTTCTGCTTTACACAGTACATGATCTCTATTAATATTGCACTGTTTGAACTGCTCCCTGGCAGTCACATGCCAGCAATATATGCTGTGATTGGCTCCATATGAACTGTGGTTATAGTGCTGGTACATTCAGTGCACCACAGTCCTATTTACCACTGCAAACCAGGGTTAACAGGTTTGCAAGAAGTTAATTTGTGAATCACATGTCACAATCAGTGGACCATACATGTGCTACACAGGCACAGATTTGGGTAATGCAAAGGTTTTTGAATGCTGATGTCCATTTCTGGGCATATTCCATGGGGGATAGTCAAGCTGTCACAACTTTTAGACTACTGTGCCACAAACCAACTATTGTCAAGACCAATCATTCGACATCTCCTGAACAGAGATCATTTCCTGCCAATACTGAAATTACTGCATTTCAGCAGCAACAAATTTTTCACGCAGTCATATACAGACTTTAACAAAATAAATGCATAAATGAAAATATAAATGAATAGGTTCATAGATGTGTACTAGGCTAATGGCCGTGGAGCCTTTACAAGCCTAGCCCATAGAATTACCCTGGCATTGTACCAACCCAAAATTACCATAGATTTCCTTATTCACAAATTTTTCCTCAATGTACTCTCCAGTGAGACACATTTCTAAAGATGCCTCAAGCAGCACGTGCCTTTAAGGACATCTTTAATTTACATAAATACCTAAAAGCTGTGTGAAAGTTGTGATGAGCAGAGCAGTACAGAATATGTGTGGAATTCTGTTATCTGTATAGAAACGGCTAGTGACAGAGACACAACAGAGCTAACATCTATATCTTTCTCTCTATCTCTTCTTGGCATCATTGCTCAGAATGGTAAAGCACAAGAGACTCATGGTAGAGCTGAGCACTGGAGAAAACATAAAGCATTTGGGGGGGGGGTCTCTCTTGCTCTGAAGGAAATGCTGCTGTACTTATACCCATTTGTCCCTTTTTCTTTTTAAACTTTGCAATAATTTCTCTAATGAATGTACTCTATTTTTTCTGTATTTCTACTGTATCTTACAATGACATAGCTTTGTGCTCTGTTTTCATCATTTAATACAAACACATTTACATTAGTAAGGTTGTGATTTTAAAATCATAACTTTTATTTTTCCTGACAACTGATAGTAAAATGGCATTCGAAGATTTATTCTACTGCAGTCAACAGTTTAACCAATAAGGTGGCTAGTTTCAAAGTGTTTAAGTCAGCCATCTTCTGAATCTGAAATGCCATGATATGAAAAATTACATACAGAAACTGGAGTCATCCCTATCTGTTCAACATTCACCTTTTGTGGCTCTTGATAACAGAGAGTAATAAAGTGAGGAAAGGTATTGGCAGAATACAAGCTTAAATAAATCTCATATGTATCTGAATACTACATGGCATGGCCCCACATTATGCTTGTTGTTACTGCAGGTTTGACTATTTTGTTTTGACGTTATTGTCTTGGTTACTTACTTCTGGTGTTTTTGTCAGTGTTGTACATTTTGGCAGACTGACAGCATGTTGAAACAATACTGGTAACTTCCAGATCTGTAATTCAGCCACAGTGTCTCATCTTTTAGGTTAACTGCACATGCCAACACTGCAAATGAATTGTACCAGAACGTGTTAACATCAAAAGATTGCTCTGTTCTTTAGATTACAACCTGTTTGAATTGCCACAAATGTAACATGGTGTGCTGCCAGCCACTAGTTTCATTATCGCTAACTTTTACTCCTTGAATATGTTTCAGGTTGACTTGGTCAGTACCATTGGTGAAGCATCTGCCATGGGAGCAACGGGCATTGTGTTGTGGGGGACCACTGAATATTCAAAATCAAAGGTACACTTGTGCAGTCTTTACTATACCTCATAAGTGATCTGCAGTAAAAATAAATGCTGGCTTTTTATTTTTGAAAAATATTCAGTATAGGCAGATTAGATAGATAGATAGATAGATAGATAGATAGATAGATAGATAGATAGATAGATAGATAGATAGATAGATCACATATGGGTCTACATAAAAAACATCTAAAACTGAAAATCTTGACAGCTGATTGCCATGCGGATACAAGATCACAGTTATAGCAGGAAAGGGAGTATGTCCTTTGCCTGCTCTTGAACTGATATATATATGTAGTAGTTGGTGTGCTTAGGCACATTTGTTTTGGATTTGGATTTGCCAAGGTTATGTTTTAGAACATGTAAAGTTTCTTCAAGCAATATTTTAATATTTGGATATATTTTTATCATTGATTTGTATGTTGAACTCATGACAGATCAATTTCAGTACACACACACACACACACACACACACACACACACACACACGCACACAAGTGTGTCATCAAATGTCGATCATTCACAGAATACTCAAAGAGCAATCACTTTAGAGTGAATTTAAAGTGATTGAAAATGCCGAAAAAAATCAAGTGCTTTTTTTGTGGCAGGCTGCAACCCCACACCCCTTGCTACTTATTTATACTAACTCTGGAATCACACAATGTCAGGGTAAAGCTACAATCTCATACAAATGGCTGCCAGCAAAAACTCCATTCAAATGAAGATTCATTAATATGTGTTTGCTCTTTCAAGCAGTAACCTGATATATAACATATAATGCATAATATATACATATATATATATATATATATATATGTATATATATATATATATGTGTGTGTGTGTGTGTGTGCGCGGAGGTATATGTGTGTGTGTGTGTGTGTGTGTGTGTGTGTGTGTGTGTGTGTGTGTCTGTGTGTGTGTGTGTGTGTGTGTGTGTGTGTGTGTGCGCTTGTGCATGCGTGTGTGTATGTGTGTGTGTCTACAGCTGTACCTATACAACTAGTTTTCCCTTTATTTATTTGTTCCTCTTCAATGAAAGTATGCAATACCCTTAAGGCTGCAAAATTACATTTTCATGGTACTAGGTTAAGTTGAATGATATATATATATATATATTAATCAAATCTCCAATAAGCAGCTCATCCTTAACCCTAAAGAAAACAAAGCTGTTACTCTTCCTACCTAAAAAGTTCAACAATATTAAACCCTCCTTCTCCATACAGTCCCTTAATAACACTCCCATTCAGGTAGAATCCAGCACTAAGCTCTTAGGCGTAACCATCGACGATCAGCTTAAATTTGACTTGCATGTTAATAACTGTATCAAAAAGACTCATTTAAAACTAGGGCTCCTTTACTGTAACAAGAAATTCCTTACCTCTGAAGCCAAGAATACTCTTGGTCTTACCTACCTTCTACCCAATCTAATGTACAATTCTCAAATTCTCACAAATCTTAACTCAGCACTCCTGACCAAACTCAAATCTACCTACAACAAGGTAGCTAGATTTGCCGCCCAACAAACCTACAAATTCCATCACTGTCTCTCTAAAACACCTAAACTGTCTTGAATTATCCCACCAGCTTATTTTCCCTCAGCTCCAGATCATCCATTCTATCCTATATCAGCCTTCCTACAGCCCAGCACTATCCCCTCTCATCTCTCATTATTCTCCCTCCTGACTTCTCCGAAGTTCTAATGAAGACCTACTACAAATCTACAAACCCATGGCTAAATTTGGACACAACATGTACAGCTATCACCCTACTATTGCCTGGAATAGGCTCCCACTAGAAGTCAGGAACCTTACACATCCTAAATAATTTAAGTTAGCCACCAAAGAGCACTTTAAAAGTCACTGGTCCTGCCACTGCACTCTCCCTCCTTAACATCCTCTACTTCTCATACCTTAATCTACTTTCTGCCCTTAACTCACTCTTCTCACTAGCTCTTTCTAATCTTCCTTGACTACTCTTTCTACTGTCTTCTAAAATCTGCAAATTCCCTCAGAGAAACATTCTTTTGTAATTGTCTTGCCTTCATGCAACTACATTATGATAAATGGGTTTTGTAACCACTTACCCCAAAACTATACTCATCTTAATGACATTTTTTATACATCTTGAAATAGTTTTGCTATACTCCTGATTATTGACACTGTATAACATTGTATTGCTACTTAATGCCTTGTAATAATCCTGTAACACTGCTGTTTAATGCTAATTTATAATGAAAATTGCATAATATTTTGGAGCTTTTCTCCCCAGGCCTCCACTGAAAAAGAGCTCTTCAGCTCAGTCAGACAATCCCGGTCAACGAATGTAAAATAAATAAAAATAAATATATATATATATATATATATATATATATATATATATATATATATAGTTATGTTCCCCCCACACCATACAGTGGGGGATCTGCCCATCCACACTCCCAGAAGTCAATTATACTAACTCTAGGGTAGCACAAACATGAAGAAAGGGGAAAATCCCAGCAATTATGTAACGGTCAATAAAATGAACTTTGGCAGTTACATAAATCTACTAACTGTATCAGCAATGCAAGAGAATGGCCTGCTTAATAAAACACTATAAAAATGTATCCCTTTAACTATGTATCTATCTCTCTATCTCTCTATACATACATATATATATATATATATTTGCACAGGGATAGCCACCCAGCGGTATGATCCTTGGCTCTAGGTGATTGTCACTGCTGAAACAACACCTTAATCCCATGTGCAAAAATGGGAAAAGGTGTTGTGGATGGATGAATGGATATATAATATATACATGTACACACACACATATATATATATATATATATATATATATATATATATATATATATATATACATACATCGGTAGAAGGGAAAATAGTGGAACAGGTTAGCAGCTTCAAGTATCTGGGATGGGTGGTTGACGAGAAGGAAAGTTCTGAATGCGGTCATCAAAGCTAGAATCTGTGAAGCTACAGCCAGCTGGCACAGAGAGTCAGGAGTAGTGTATGACAGAGCAAAGCCAAAGAACTGAAAGTAAGGTGTACAAAACAGTGGTGTGACCTGTACTTCTAGATGGTAGAGAAACCCAGGCAGTGAAGGCAGAGCAACTGAGGAAGCTAAAGGTGGTTGAGATGACGTGCCTGATATGGGTGGTAAGGATGCAAAGTTTGGGGCAGATGAAGTAATGAGGACATCATAGCAAAAACCCAAGTAGCCCAAATTGCAGAGAAGATCAAAAATAGATTATGGTGGTTCAGGTGCATGTGTAGAATAGCAGAAGACAATCTGATGAAGAAGATTTTGGACTGACAGGAAGAAGGTAGGAGGAACTAAGTCATCCAAAAGAGATATGGATGGATTGTGTGACAGAAGATTGACGGCAGTCAAGTATGACTATTGCAGATGGTAGAAGAGTAGCAGTGAACCGGCAAAGAGAGACGGAGGAAGGTGATGCGACATCCTGACCCCTAGTAGAAAGATGGAAAGGGGTTGGTGATAATAATGATTATATATATATATAGATAGATAGATATAGATAGATATTGCTTTATATATATATATATATATATATATATATATATACATACATACATACATACACATATAAGAAGCCCTCTATGGATCAAATGGCGGAAGCTGAAAAGGGATGACTGCATACCTCTCAACCTCTTAGAGCAAATAATCTGGACACAGCCTAAAATGATGGGGGGGGGGAGCAAATAGGGACAGATTTTAAATATTGCTCTTCCAAACTTAGAAAGTTGATAGAATAATAGGTTTTGCATTAGCATGAATTTTCTGAAGGACGTGAAGACTTAAACTTAAATGTTTGTCATTATTTAATGACTTCAGTTCTCAGCTATTTTCCAGAAAAGTACGGATTTTAGGAGGAACATACCAAAAATAGGAGACAAAAATCTGGACATTCTGCGAAAATCTGTACAGTTCAGAGGTATGGATGACTGTAAAGTGGAGTTCAGGGGAGAGTTAAGGCAGACACTGTGTGCCATCGAAGAGTTACCAGATATGTGGAAACTATAGCAGAAGTGATAAGGGAGACAGCTATAAAGGTGTATGGTTTGACAACTGGACAGAGGAAGGAGGACAAGGAGACCTGTTGGTGGAATGAGGAAGTACAGGAGAGTATACAGAGGGAGATGTTGGTGAAGAAGAAGTGGGATTGTCAGAGAGATGAAGAAAGTAGACAGGAGTACAAGGAGATAGTGAAGAGAGAGGTGGCAAAAGCTAAGAATAAGGCATATGAAGAGTTGTATGAAAGGTTGGACACTGAGGAGGGAGAAAAGGACCTGTAACAATTGACTAGACAGAGGGACCGAGCTGGGAAAGATGTGCAGCAGGTAAAGGTGATAAAGGATAATGAGGGAAACATACTCACAAGCAAGGAGAGTGTGTTGAGCAAATGGAAAGAGGACTTTGAGGGGTTGATGAATGAAGAGAATTAGAAATAAAGAGAGAAAATGTTGGATGATGTTGGATAGTGAATCAGGAAGTGCAATGGATTAGCAATGAGGAAATAAGGACAGCTGTGAAGAAGATGAAGAATGGAAAGGCTGTTGGGCCAGATGTCATACCTGTGGAAGCAGGGAGGTATTTGGAGAGATGGCAGTGAAGTTTTTAACCAGATTGTTTAATGAAGTCTTGGAAAGTGAGAGGATGCCTGAGGAATGGAGAAGAAGTGTATTGGTACCAATTTTTAAGAATAAGGGTGATGTGCAGAGCTGTAGTAACTACAGAAGGATAAAATTGATCAGCCACAACATGAAGGTATGGGAAAGAGTAGAGGAAGCTAGCTTAAGTAAGGAGGTGATGATTAGTGAGCAGCAGTACAGTTTCATGCCGGGAAAGAGCACTACAGATGTGATATTTGCTCTGACAGTGTTGATGGAGAAATATAGAGAAGCTCAGAAGGAGATGCATTGTGTCTTTGTAGACTTAGGGAAAGTATATGACAGGGTGCCTAGAGAGGTTTTGTGGTATTATATGAGGAAGTCGAGAGTGGCAGAGAAATATGAGTGGTTCAGGATATGAATGAATGCAGTGTGACAGTGGTGAGATCTGTGGTACAAGTGATGGATGCATTCAAGGTATAAGTGGGATTACATCAAGGATCAGCTATAAGCCCTTTCTTATTTGCAATGGTGATGCAAAGATTGACAGAAGAGATCTTGCAGGAGTCCCTGTGGACTATGATATTTGTGGATGATATTGTGATCTGTAGTGAGAGTAGGGACCAGGTTGAGAAGGCCCTGGAGAGCTGGAGATCTGCTCTAGAGAGGAGAGGAATGAAGGTCAGCAGGACTATGTGTGTGAGCAAGAGGGAGGACAGAGGATTGGTGAGGATGCAGGGAGTAGAGTTGGCAAAGGTGGATAGATTTAAATGATTGGGATCAACAGTTCAGAATAATGGTGAGTGTGGAAGAGAGGTGAAGAAAGGAGTGCAAATAGGGCAGAGTGGGTAGAGAAGAGTGTCAGGAGGGATTTGTAACAGACAGATACCAATAAAAGTGAAAGGGAAGGTCTCAAAATGGGTTGGTGACGATGGCACTGATGAAAACACAGGGGTCAGAGCTGGAGAAGACAGAGTTAAAGATGTTAAGATTTGCATTAAGTGTGACAAGGATGGACAGGATTAGGAATGAGTGTATTAGAGGGTCAGGTCATGTTGGAAGGAGAGGTGAGATTGCGTTGGTTTGGACATGTGCTGAGGAGGGATGCTGGGAATATTAGGAGAAGGATGCTAAGCAAGGAGTTGCCAGGTAAGAGGAAAAGCGGAAGACCTAAGGTGAGATTTATGGATGTGGTGAGAGAGGACATGCAGGTGGTTTGTGTGACAGAGTGAGATGTGGGGGACAGGAAGAAATGGAAACAGATGATCCACTGTGGCGACCCTAACAGGAGCAGCCGAAAGGAGAAGAAAAAGGTATAAGCCCCCCATGTGAAAGTTGTTCTCTGTTTTTCTTTTTGCAATCTGAAATGTAATCTTTTGGTTTACATTTTCAATTACTTTTTTTCTTGATTTTAGTATATGTATTTATATTGACCTGCTTAATAAAACACTACTGAAATCTAATTTTTCATAAGAAATATGTTTAGAAATTGAAACTAATGAAAAATAAAACTGACTACAATTACAAATATTCTCTTTTGTATCCATCATAATTATCGAGCCATTTTAATTGCTAAACATACTAAAGAAAATGCGTTATCGACAAATATATACATTGTTTAGTATCTTCTTCATTGTCTCGCCTCCTGAAACAATTCCTAAATTTCTTTATTCTGTCTGCTAAAACTTAACAACACAGGCTAGCTTGCTAATTTCAAAATCTGAAAGTTAATACCAGAAGTTTGTTGAGCGTTTCATTAAAATAATCCACAAGCACATACACACTTCTATAAAAAGAAATCCCTCACATTGTATTAAATCCACTAGTCTGTTTCTTCTGTTCTAGTCAAACACCCAAGAAACTAAAAGATAAGTATTCCTGAAACCTTATATGGATCCCCCTAATACCCCAAAAATCTTTTCTTGTTTAAATCAAATATCATTCATTGAGAGAAGAAACAAAATAATAAGATTTAGCACATATTTTATAACCTCCTGTCTAACTGCCCACCCTCAGTTACCATTTTCCTTTGCAATTTGATTTAAAACCAATGTCATTTGTAATGCCCATTTTATTATACACACAGCTGACCCCCCCCCCCCCCCCTTAAGACAACAGGACCTCTTGATATGCTAAGTCCAGCAGGAGGAATTTCACTCTGCAATTTTTTTGGGGTGGGTTGATTTTTTTTTTTTTTTTTTTGTAGAGCCTTCTTTTCCTGCTAATATTATTATCCCTAATAATGCCTATTCATACTTATTCTGAGCCACCCTTTTGGATATCACCATAAAAAGTAACATTGGAAGTTTATCTTTCCAGGTCTTGCATGCACTTTCTAGATTCTGCCAATCTGGGACATTCCTAAAAATGTGCATCCAGTTACCTGGTGTTTTTTCCTCACATCTGATGTAACTGCTGGGCTTGTCAGACTACATCTAATAAAATCTACCAGAAATATAGAAATACTTGTGAAATAATTTACAGGTAAAATATGTAAATGTTGTCACCTGATTTACCTTTAACCCCATGCATACTTACTAGCAGTAGATGTGTGTTTAGCCTTTCCTTCCAATTGCTATCCATTATTTGTTTTATTTTACATTATAACTCCTTTATTACCCTATAAGGACAGAAAGCTATCCTTTTGGGAATGTTATCCAGGTCATCTGTTTTAGACAAAAAAAATGACCACATTGGCTTTTCATGGTAGGTACTAATTGCCCTGTTAATGTCTTTATAACCCACCTTAGTCCCTTATAATTCATATAATCCTTTTTACTTAACATCATTTCCATAAATCTATCCCAAGTCAAGAAGGCCTAAGCTTTTTCCATTTGTGTCCATGACTTGATTTTCAGATGCTTTTCTAATAAGTTCAGTAACTGACCTTTCTTTTCACAATTAAATCAAAAATTCAAAGAAAAAACTCTACTTCCTCAGATACCTTTTTGCCATTTTCAACAGCTACAGAAATTGGTGACTTCATGTGCTGATACTCAGCCTGGCTCACTACTACTTCCATTTTGAAATATCCATGGATTTATCTGATTTCTGAAGCTTTTGTTTGAACAAAGTGAAAGACAACTCCCGGGATTCATGAAGCTTGTGCCAGGTGCAGGCGTAGTGTCGGTGTTCTAACACCAAAGATGGCTGCCGAGCGATTCAGGTATGAGCCGTTCCCACGTGCACTACCTGTGTATGCTATGCCCGCACAACTCCTGAGCCTTGTATGCTAATTACCCCATTTGCAGCAGTGTAGCATGCAAATGAAGGTATGTAGTGATCCAGGAAGTGGTGCAGGCATAGTGTAAGAATGCAGAAATGTAAACCATATAAAATGGTTTACATTTTTGCAAACATAAAATTGGAGCCATGACAGCCGACCAAACATATGTATTATATTGTTAATATATGCCAATGGCTAAATATACAGCCATTGGCATAAAAAAATGTCCAAAATATAAAATTAACATTTAATATATATAGTTGCACTATCGCGATGTGGAAGCGCAGGGCAGCAGTGCGCAAAGGGGATCGCAAGGAATATATAAAAATATAGAATAAAACCGCAATGAAACACATATCACAATTTCCTCATAATAGTCAATGGCAGGCATGCTACACCATACTCATGGTGCAAGGGTTGCTACGGGGCAGTGACAGTGTTATGTGCAGTAGCTAGGAATTAGTAAGCAATGCCATGTAAATGAGAGGAGTAATAGTGAATCGCAGATTCCCCGCTGGTGTAAGGATGCACCTCACAGCATAGCATTATAACACCGAGGTGAGCCCTTGAGATAAAGATGACATCAAGAGAGGGGTATGTCGCCATTGCTGTAAGCACATTGGAGCATTGCTAAACTGGTCTGCCCCTAGCTAGGCAAAGCTGCAGGACAGTGGGTGTGTTGAATTGCCCATAGCTATGCTTAGCTGAGAGTACACAAGGTAACCAAGTATGCATGTGAACGGAGATGAAAACACACGCAAACCCGATAAATGAGTATGCGCGGCGTGCACTGCAGCTGAAACAGGAAGGATATAGGAAAGAAATAAGGAAATGCTGCAGCGGTGAAACTGGAGTACAAATGACTAATTAACACCTAGGAGCATACAGTGGGCCATTGACAAGAGCTAACAAGGCTGCAAGCAGCTACCTGCAGAACAGGGAAGGGGAGGGTCTGTACTGCAAAGAAAACAGCAAAGTGTCAAAGCAGAACAAAGGCGATATGCAGTATATCAGCTACAAGGCACATTTTGCCATGACTAGGAAGGGAAAGTACAAAATAAGAAAGACGGCAGGTGGATGCATGCCTGATAATGGGAGGGGATCCAGGTCTAAAAGTAAATTAAAGGGCAACAGATTAATCAAGGCAGGAAAGTAGATCTCCACAGTAAAGGCTCCACAAATGCAGTACTCATTGCAAAACCCATAATTAAGACACACAGCAGCTGGAATAGCTCCTACACACCCACTTACATCAGCAGCATTCATAGCACAATACTATAAAGTGTGAAAGCATCTCACTCACATTTGTGTAGTCCCATACACTCTGCACCAGTGGTGTATACAGATGGAGAACTTTTATTATGTACATGTTAGGGGCTGCCATAGCTTTGATCCACCAGCATGTGTTGGAGACTGAAGGTGGTGTTGAGGATGATGCACATGACCACCGCAGGCACCAGAGGAGGAGGAGAGTATTCAGTCCCAGGGTAACCTACCAGGGGCTACATGATCTGGAGATAGTAGAGCATTATAGGGTGGACAGGGACACCCTACAGCAACTTGTGGAGCTGTGGCGGCCACACCTTAGAGCCATCACAGTGGATATGAAGGTATGTGCAAGCCTGAGAATACTAGCTACAGGTACCTTTCAAAGACCAACTGGGGATATCATGGGTATCTCACAGGCATTAGCATCCAGGGTACTACACCAGTTCCTGGATGCCATGTTACCACATGCCAATGAGCACATATACATCCCCCGAATGCAGAAGGAGTTGGCCAGCAATATGCATCTCTTCCACCGTGTGGCAAAATACCCAGAGGTACTGGGTGCATTAAAGTGCAAGCACATACACATCAAGTCACCACCCAGTGAGCAGGGTAGACACTACATAAACCGCAAGGGATACCCCTCCATCAACTGCCAGGTCATGTGCAATGCCCAGGGCATTATGATGGATGTGTGTGCAGGCAGCCCTGAAAGCTATCACGACTCCCACATCTGGCATGCCTCACAGCTGTATCGGTTATTTGCAAAGGGGGGCATCCCAAATGGCCATCTGGTGGGGAATGCTGGCTATGCACTGGAACCGTGGATGATGACTCCCATCAGAAATGCACACACACCCATGCAGGAACACCATAATGAGGCACATGCACAAACCAGAATCATCACAGAGCGTGTGTTTGGGATGCTGAAATTGTGGTTCCATTGCTTGGACATATCTGGTGGATCCTTGCAGTACTCTCCAGGCACGTGTGCCCACATCTTCATAGTGTGTGCCATGCTACATAATATGGTCCTGCGGAAACAGCTGCAACAGGGACAGAATGATGAAGGCCCTCACAACTCACCACCATTGCCAAGGGCTCCACAGGCACAGAGGTACTCAGACCATGAGCACCCTGAGCCAGCCCCAGTAGGCAGACGGAGGCATGCCCAGTATGCCCATGCCTTGGCAAAGAGGGAACATATAGCACACACACTGACAGTGTAGGCACCTATGGACTGACACCTTTCTCAACCTGCACACACAGTAAAAATGGATGGCACACACACAAGACTACCTGTAAATTGTCATGTATAGGCAGTCTGCTGCATCTAACATAGGCAGCCCTCAACTATTGCACACACAACAGCCACTGGCACAAGGTAAGTCAACACCTGAACAGTGAATTAAGCTATCAACATATGCAGATACTGTATGTATAGATTTATAGGTAGGTACTTGGCAAACTGCCAGATGCCATTCATAAAGCCAGCCAAAATGTGTCAGCTTTTGTCATCCCATTGATTCATTAACTGTACCTCTGTGGAGCAGAGCCAATGGCAGGATCCCTGGGGTGCATCTACTGTTCCCCATCCACCCTTCAAAGTTTCTCTTGCAGACTGTTAGTGAGGGGCTCTGTATAATGTAGTTAGGGATGTTGTTCCAAAGTATGGGGAGTGTCTGTGACAGGAAGCTGTCCCTCCAGCATCCTCCGGTTATTGTTGTGGCAAGGTCAGCTCACTACAGTATGTGGCTCACTCTGACATGGATTCCCATAGGAAGAGCAAATTCATCAAGCCTGAGTTCGACATGGCTGTGTTGGCCAGTGGAAATCATCTCTGGGTAAACAAGATGCCACTGAGTAAAGCAGGAGTTTATTCAGTCTGGCTACATAGGCCATATGTTGGAGGCCAGTATTCCCCTTGGTGAGGTACATTTGTGGACCCCCCAGCTGTTGGATGTGTCCTCTGAGGTACATCCCACATGGGTTATTATACCCTATGATGGGAATGATGAGTGATGAGTAAAGGGGCGCTATAACCCCAGTATGTCTAGATGGGAATCCCGTAGTAATCAGATGGCCTGCATAGAAGGATGTCCTAACTTCTGTGGAGATATGATTGTCAAAGGGGAGATCACTATCTACCTTAGTCCCCAGATACCCCATTACCTCATCTGTATTAAAGTGGCTGCTGCTCATGCGTTAAAATGTGGGTGCCAATTCCCCAATGGAATGACCATGCAGTTAGTGACACTTGGCTGGAGGCCATGTCATTGGCACCCTGTTATGTTCTCTGTGAGGCCCCTTGAGGGATGTCAGTTTCAGCTGGACTATCAGTCATGGCTCCCAGTTTGCAGTAATTGCCAAACATGGTCTCCCGTAGTCCACCAGTGTCTGCCTGTACATCTGAGACATATATGCCAAACAGTAGGGCTCCCAGGACTGAGAACTGTGGGACACCAGTCATGACTGTTCAAGAGCTGGACCTGGAGACGCTAGTCATACCAAGTGGGTTCTGTGTGTAAGCCCATTGGCAACGCAACTTTTGATGTATGGGTGAATGTACAGGCTGGTGTGTTTATCAATAATTTCTGAGTGGGGCATGGTGTCAAAAGCCTTGGTGAGGTCCAGGTAGTATGTGTGAACCACCTCCCCCATCATTTACCGTCTTGGTGACTGTATGTAAGACATCAAACAGGTTCAGTTGGCATGAACTGCACTCAACCAAGCTGACCTGGGTTGGGTCACATGTTCGAAGGTTACCAATGGCATTGTTAATGAGTGCCATGAGGATGCGAACCATACCATTGCAGACTAGGCTAGTCATGCTTATGGGGTCGTAGTTACCATGGTCAGTTATGATTTCACCTTGATGGAGTGGAATAACTGTTGCCACACGCCATTGTATGGGCATGTAGCCTGTGGAGAGGCTGAGGTACGAATGCTTAATTAGGTGGGGGGCAGGTTGTCTTGTACAGTTTGCAAGATGCAGTCTGGGTCAACATCTGCCTCCATTGATGCTGTGTTCTGCTGTTGGAGAGGGCCATTTCCACCTGTGTGTCTCTGATGGTTGGGATAATGTACCTTTCGGGTAGTGTTGTGGGCTCTTTAAGGGGTGAAGTATGCACCGAATGTATCTGCAAGGATGTTGGTGATATCAGTAGAGTCAGCATATTTTGTGCTATATTTCACCATCACAGTGCAAATCTGTGTGTCACCATGTAGATCCTTGACATAGCCAAAGAAGGCTTTGTGGTTATCTTTTGAATCCTTGTGTATTCTCCTGCTGATGTTAGCCTTGGATGATGTCATGAGGGACCTACGTATCATACTAATAGTGGTCACAGATGTCTGCCCTTCGTGGGAT
>NC_056745.1:1465053276-1465135776 GCF_019279795.1 Protopterus annectens | reverse complement strand
AAATGGAATGAATGTGTTACAGAGAATGTACTTCTACATATTGATGTCTGCATGTGTGTATACATATAAACCTCTAACGAACTCGTTGACCTCCATGGGGCGGTCCAATTAGAACCAGCCCATCCAACCCTGGAATGCCTGGTTCCATAATTTCATACTCATAGTTCCTCTATCCCATCCGTGTTCAAAATACATGCATACCATCCATTGTCCACTTGTTAATGCAGACATGACACACCTCCACACATTGCCCTCTCCAGAGTGTTAGGGGCCCTACACATATGTTGTCCCAACCCATGTATTCTCAGGCTCTCCCACCATTTAGTCCTTGAACATACCTGCACTTTCTTGTGTAATGGTCGGAAGGCCAAATGGTCTATCAATTTTTGGGTATTCCCACCAGGGACTACCCTCTGTGTGTAAAGTAGACTTAGCAAATTAACAATGTTAATCCCACTGGTAATATCCTGCCTGTGGTGTGACTAGCAGTGCTTTGCTCACTCCTGCCCAGCTGGATATGACAAACGCTGACAGCGCTATATAATACTGGGGTTGCTTTTGTATGCTTTATTGTTACGTCTTTCTTTCTTCATATATATATATATATATATATATATATATATATATATATATATATATATATATATATGTGTGTGTATATATATATATATATATATATATAGATATATATATATATATATATATATATATATATATATATATATATATATATATATATATAGATATAGGTTCATAGGTTGGTACTAGGCTATCGGCCCTAAGGCCTGTGCAAGCCTAGCCATAACAATTCCCTGGAAATTTTTTCCCACAATATTTACTTCTCTGGGCCCCTGTCTAGCAGGGCAACTGACATGATCCCCGGGGTGAATTTCCTATCTCCCATCCAATCATCAAGGTTCCTTTTGAAGAGGCCAATGAGGTGCTCTGCTTGACATGTATGGGCAGTCTATTCCAGAGTATGGGGAGTCTCTGGGTCAGGAACCTATCCCTCCAGCATGTTTTCTTCATTGTGATGATAAGGTTTAGATCCCTGGAGCGTGTGGCTCAGAGGGATTGGGATTTCTTTAAGTGGAGCATGTCAAACAGCTCAGGGTTTGACATGGCCTTGTATGTTAAGCAGAGATTGCCTCTGAGTAGACGATATGCCACAGAGTATAGCTGGAGTTTTTTTAGACTGTCAGCATATGGCATCTGCTTTAGGCCTGTGATTCTTTTAGTGAGCTATTTCTGTGGCCTTTCCAGCTGTTTTAGATGTCTTGTGAGGTACATACCAAATGGGGCATTATACTCTACAATGGGTCTAATGAGGGATGAGTACAGTGGGACAATGACCTCCTTTTTTCTGGATGAAAAGCCCTTAGTGATGAGGTGTGCCACATAGAAGGATTTCCTGACTGTTGTGGCGATGTGGTTATCGAAAGTGAGACCACTGTCCATTTGTGTCCCTAAATCTCTCATCACACTTTCGATGTTTAATGTCCTGCCACCTATGTGGTAATTCATGGGTACATGTTTTTTTCCAAAGGGGATGACTATACATTTCTTAGCATTAAGCTTGAGACCATGGCTCTGGCACCAGGCATCTGTTTCTGTAAGGCCCTTTTGTAGAATATCCACATCATTTGGGGATTAAATAATGGCTCCCAGTTTGCAGTCATCTGCAAACTTTGTTAGCCAGAGTCCCTTAATGTTGGCCTGTACTTCAGAGAAGTAGATGCCAAACAAGAGTGGTCCCAGGACTGAACCCTGAGGTACTCCACTTGTCACTTGTCTGGAGCTGGATTTGGAGTCGGCTACTTTTACAGTCTGGGTTCTGTCAGTTAGCCATTTGGCAACCCATCGAGTGACGTAGGGATTTATGCCCAGCTTAGTAAGTTTATCTATGATTCCAGAGTGGGGGATGGTGTTGAAGGCCTTGGTGAGGTCCAGATAGGCTGTGTGGACCTCCTTACCCTCATCCACAGCTCTGGAGACCAATTCAAAGAAGTCAGTCAGATTCAGGAGACAAGATCGGCCCTTCACAAACCCAAACTGGGTGGGGTCCAGTGTCTGGAGGTTGCCAATGTCTTTGTTTATAAGTTCTATGATAATGCATTTCATGCCCTTGCAGATCAGGCTTGTCAGACTGATGGGACGGTAGTTCCCAGGATCCAAGGTGGATCCTCCCTTGTGGAGCGGGATGACTGTAGCTGTACGCCACTCAGTGGGCACGAAGCCTGAGGTGAGGCTATGGTTAAACATGACACTTAAGTGGGATGCCAGTTCATTTTGTAGTTCATGTAGTACACAACCTGGGATGTCATCTCCCATGGATGCTATATTCTAACTGTGTGGCTGTGATTATCGGAATTTAGCAATCTTTTGGTATTGAAATGGGCCCTTTAGGGGGTGAGAGGGGAGTGAAGTTGGCACTAAATCGATCTGCCAGGATATTGGCAATATCCTTGAGATCAGTATATTTAATGCCATTCTGTTGTAGTTCAGAGCAGATCTGAGCATTGCCATTTAGATTCTTGACATAGTTATAGAATGCCTTGTGGTTGTCTTTGGAATCTTTGGCAATTTTATTTTCTTAACTAGCTTTTGAGGTCTGTATGAGGGACCTCAGCTTCTTACCAAGGCTGGTGAGGGAGTTTTTTGCATCCTGTGATTTTCCTCTTTTCTGCAACAGTTTCTTCCTTCTGTTGTATAGCTTATTTATAGCAGGGGTCCACCAGATTGGCTTCCTTTTTTTGGAGAAGAGCATCTTGGTTCTATTTGGGATGGCACGATTCATGCACGAGTGGATGTGCTTGTACAATGCCTTAGTGTAGGATTCTGCAATCAAACTTCCAGATCCTGTCTGCGTGGGTGTTGTGAAGTTTGTCACTTCTGACTTCAGTAGCATGAAGTTGGCTTTGGAGAAGTTTTTTAAGGAGGTTTTCTTACTGGGGGTGGGGGTGGGATGTGGATGTCAAGGGTGATTTGCTTATGGTCAGACCTGACCAATGAGGGGGTGACCACTGGTGTGGAGCATCTATCTCCCATGTTGGTAATGACCAGGTCTAGGATATTGGAGCCCCTGGTGGGACAATGGATTAGTTGATCCAGGGCATTGGAATTTATGAATTCCAAGAACCGTTGGGAAAAGGAGTTGGTACCCGAGTAGTTTTCCCAATTAATGGCAGGGTAGTTGAAATCACCTAGTATTTTGGTGTTTGGTTGTATCTTAATATTTTCCAGTATGTTTAGGAAGGTGTAGTGAGAATCTTGCGGTATGGTGGGGGATCTGTAGCAAACTACAATTTGGATTGCAGTCTTACCTAGTGTTAGTTTCACCTGGAGAATTTCAGATGCATTGTGTTGGGCAACTAGCCTGGAGGTGTGAATATCCTTGGTGAATATGGACACTCCTCCACCTTTAGTGTTTCGGTCTTGATTTTGTGGCTGAAAAGTGTGGTAAGAATTGTAGCCTGGTATTGCAGGGGTGCTCTCTGGAGCCTTGAACCAGGTCTCAGTTACTGCACAGATATCGATGTTCTCCATTTTTAGGAGTGCCTCGAGAGAGTGCATTTTGAGGTTTAGACTTCTAGCACTTTGTAGCATTACCTTCAGATTTTTACACGCTTGTACCTGTTACGGTGGTGGTTTTATCCTTTGAACCTTGCCTAAAAAAGGCACTATAGGGGTGGCAAGAGCTTTAGCCAGTAACCTGAATCCCAGGGGTGACAGGTGCAGACCATCTCTGGCAAAGCATCGTGGTTTGTCGATCATGTCTTCCCAGGCAGACAACTACTGGATCCCCTTTGAATGACACCAGAAGCTTAGCTAATTGTTGAAGTCAATCATTTTGTCCTTATACTGTGGTATCATTCTGGGTGAAGGCAGGATGCTACTCAGGGCTAGGGTCAAACCTGCCTGGGTCACATGATCCAAGAGCTCTTCCATGTCTCTTTTCATGTAGTCCAGGGAGGTACGTCTCAAGTCATTTACTCCAGCATGGACAATGACAGAGTCGTATTTGTACTTGTTGTGGAGTGACTTGAGTGCATGCATTATGTGGCGGATCCTGGCACCCGACAGGCAGCTGACTGTAATTTTCTCCTTGTTCAGCTTGGTGAGTGGGACATCAGTGTGCCTGACTATAGAGTCACCTATGACTAAAGTGTTGGGTACAGTGTCTTGCCTTAGGGGCTGTTGTTGGGTGACACACTGGTGTTGTGAGCTATGTGTCACTTTGGTTGTGACTGGTGTTTGTTTGCGTTTCAGCTTCAGAGGTCCTTGTTGCTTGGGCAGGTTAATGTTAAGGGCCTCCACATATGTGGGTTTAGTGTTGCTTTGTGTAGGAGTTGATGGTGTGGGTTTTGAAGGGCTATGAGTTCCTAGAGGTGTAATGCAGGTGTTAGCCTTCTCCTCTTGACTGTCTAGCACAGTCTTGACCGGAGAGAGCTTTGCTTCCAGTTTGGCTATGTAAGTGCATCTCTCGCAGGTTGTAGTGTTGGGTGGTAGGAGGAGAGGATTGTCTGTGTACATGAGGCAGTTGCCGCATTGCCCCAGTATGCCCAGATTCACCAGGTGGACAGGAGAAACCACCGGAAGCTGACCCTTGGACATGCCTGTTTAGGTGCTTTTTTGTAAGGTTTAAGAGCTGTTTTCCCTTACCTTTGCAAGGTACTTTGTAGTTGTAGGCTGTTTAGTGCCTATGATTAATTTCTCCTTATTTACAAGGAGAGCCGAATGCTTGTATCAGGTTCAGGCTTCCTAGTGCTTTACAGCAGGTTCTAGAGCAAGTGCTAGTCACAGGGGTTCAGATTTTAGTGCTACTACTGAGAAACCAGCTAGTTCTAAGGGAAAATTTGAAGAGCAGACTTTCTGGCACCTGGAATACTTTAACTGTAGCCTTGCAGTGCTGCACGATGTGAAAAATGTGCAAACACATGCATTTTTAAGCCAGAAAGTTGAAAGGGATAGAAATCAGCCCAAAAAGGCTAACAAAATTACAATTTCAGAGCTGGAAACCACTCGTCTAGTGTTAGATAGGCAGTACAATGCTCACCACTCCCACTGGTAAGCAGTAGGACTTCCCACTACCACAGCAAGGTCTGGATAGCTCTGAGCACAGAAAATAAAGTCCTGAGACAAGCAAGGCCTGGGATATGGACTGACTAGGAAAGGTGGGAAACGAGCAAACAAGATAGTATTTTTTTTTTGTTGAAACAGGCTAAACAATGCAATAATACAGTAAATAAACACAGAAAAGGCTAACACACTTGAGTGTGTAGTCCTAAACAGTACATGCAATTAAAACTCTACAAAATTAGCAATTTAAAACTTTTTAAATGAAGCAAGGCAAGTGCGCAACTGAAAAACGATTTAAGTGGCAGTAATACAGCAAAATAAGTAGCTAGTCTACATATACAGAGAAGTCTATATATACAGAAAAGCAGCTAAAACACACAAACCCTTCAGATGCAGTGCAACCTAGAGTACTTGAGTTGTAGCAATATTAAGGCAATTGCAGTTATAATAACTGCTCTAAAATATACTATATATTTCCAAAATGTTTGAGAAGCACAGTCAGAACATAAGGAAATTCAGGCAAAAAGTTTTTTTTTTTTTTTTTTTGAAAGGGAAAAAGGAGAAACAGAAGGCCTTATCAAATTGTCTCTCTGTATTAGGTAGAATGAACTAATGACACTAGACTGGGAGGAGTGTCCCAGATCAGATTTATAGTAGGGGCGGGCAACTGCAAAGCCACCAAGTATAACACAAGACACCAACAGGGAGAGTGGGTGGGGACACTAAAGCTATTAGCCTACAAAGCACTAGAGAAAGCCACAAAATGAAAGTTTTTACACAGATAAAGATTTGTAAAGATACAGAATGCTTTAACTGCAAACAAATCAGTTACCCGTGCAGATTACAATAAAAGTGCTATATATAAATTGCTAGAAACAATAAACTGTATAAATAATCAAAAAAAAAAAAAAAAACAGGATACTTATATATCTCAGCTAAGAGTTGGAGTCTACACCTCTCATCCACTCTGCTCAATGTGTATAGACAGAAACTCTCTCAAAGTTAGGGCTTAAATACCAGAAGAACAACTTTTTTTTTTTTTACAAAAACACAAAAGAACCAGCCCCCACTAGCCTGCAGCCATTAGCCTACAAAGCACTAGAGAAAGCCACAAAATTAAAGTTTTCAAACAGATAAAGATTTGTAAAGATACAGAATGCTTTAATTGCAAACAAATCAGTTACCCATGCAGATTACAATAAAAGTGCTATATATAAATTGCTAGAAACAATAAACTGTATAAATAATCGATAAAAAATAGGATACTTATATATCTCAGCTAAGAGTTGGAGTCCACACCTCTCATCCACTCTGCTCAGTGTGCATAGACGATATATATATATATATATATATATATACATGTATATATATATATATATATATATATATATATATATATATATATATATATGTATACACACACACACACAACAACAGGCAGCACTGAGACCACGGCCAGGGCAGGTTTGTTCCACTACCACTTCTCAATACAAAAATTTGTTTGTTGCAACACCTATGAGTGTTTGCTTACGATTGTACTCCATATGTAAAAAAGCTCAGCAAAACACTCTGTTGAGCAGCCATAAGATGAATATTTCAAATGTATTGTCTTCCCAAGCACAACATATATAATCAGCTCTACTTGAATATCGGCAAGTGTAGTTCACCTTCGTTACCATAGACAATAACTGCATTCATTAAAACCATCAAGTATTTATTCACATCGAACAATAACTTAAAAATAAAAACAAAAATAAAAAACAAACAAAACAAAGGATAAGCGCTTTTGGGTCTCCTCAAAGACCCTTCATCAGATCCCTGTATAATGTGCAGTTAGTGCCTGTTTAAAAATTACTCTCTACCAATAGAGTGCTAGATAACGGGTGATGTCACATCACACACATCTTCTCAACCACACCTCTTGAGCGCTGATTTCATGGGAAATGTAGTGTTCAGTCCCGGTCTTCTGTGGGCTTGTAGTCTTCCAATCCAATACATTTCTTCCTGCTCCAATCTCTTGTTGTCACCTCCCCTTTCCGAGGTTAGAACAATTCTAAGCACTCTGAACTTTAAATTATATCCTTTATTGTCCCTGACATGTTTGGCAAGAGGATTCTTATAATCTTTGAGTCTGATGTCACTTATATGCTTGGATAGTCTCTCCTTAAGTTGTCTTACTGTCTCTCCAACATAGAAATGGTCACACAATGAACACGTAGCCAAATATACTATATTTTTGTGTTACAATCAGCATAGAAACTGCAGGTGTATTTCTTTTTGGTAATGGGATGCTCAAAGCTGTTCTCTGTGCATATATACCTGCACATAGTACACCTTCTACATGGAAATGTCCCTCTTCTATCAGAGTTGACATGTGGTTCTAGATAGTCTTCTTTGCATAACCTATTTTTCAGATTACTTGCATTTCTGTAACCAAACTTAGGTACATCTCCAATCACTTCTTTGCATTCTTCACTTGACAATAGTATCTTCCAGTTCCTTTGAATAATGTTACATATCCCCTCAGTATCTGTTGTATGTGTGATAATCATTTTAACTTCTCTTTGCTCATTCCTATTGTTTCTGAAGGTGTACCTTCTTGTTTTCCTTTCAGGTATGGCTTACCTCTCGTTTCTCTTTCTAACAGCACATTGTGTCTCACTCTCACTATCTCTTCCTCTCTGTATCCTCTCCCCCCAGGTGTTCAGACATATCATTCATAGCTCTGTCAAGGGTTACATCATTCGAATGTATCCTGGATGTTCAAAGGAATTGACCTCTCATAACATTTCTGTATGTATAGTTTGGATGCATGCTGTTTCTTGGTAGTATATTGTTCTTCCAACATTCTTTTTTTAAATAGGCTGGTTTCTATGTTCCCTTCTTCATCTTGTAGTATTCTCACATCCAAAAAGTCCATTTGACTTTCATTACTCAGAATAGTAAACTCCAAAAAGTTGGTGCTATTCTCTAAATATCTATGGAAATTGTTGAGCTCCATGACATCACCTTCCCATAAAATATAAATATCATCCAGAAATCACTAGTATATCTTTAAACATTTACTCCAAGGATTGTTTTGATATATTTCTTTATCTTCCCATTGCACCAACACTATGTTAGCATAGCTGCTGCGCCATCTGTAGTGAGGACGCTCGGTGCAAGGCTAAAACCGTCCTTGCGCTGAGCTTCTTGAATCCTGGGGA
Source organism: Protopterus annectens (assembly GCF_019279795.1). NCBI lineage: Eukaryota > Metazoa > Chordata > Ceratodontiformes > Protopteridae > Protopterus > Protopterus annectens. The sequence continues at coordinate 1,465,127,491 of NC_056745.1, read as the reverse complement.
ACATCTCTTTTCTTGGTAAAGCTGCTGCCTACTTTCTGATGTACTTCTTTCACTTTGTATCTGTGGAATAGGCTGCCATCCTCAGAACCTTCTGTGCTTCCACTAGATCTGTTAAAGTCTTACCTGCCAACAGAAAAAAAAAGACTTTAAAATAAGATGGGTATAACACTTTGAAGCTTAATTTCCTGACTCTACAAATGTGCATTGAAGGAATAAAGTAACTCTGCTTCCTGCATGTTTCTGCACAAAAGTCTTGCTCTACAGATGTCTATGTCTGTTTGCCATAACACTTTGTACAGTACTTCCACAACTGAGAGAGAGTAAGTGTGCCGTTAACTCCTAAGTGCTAAACTGGGCTATCTCTTGTCTTAGCTTCCTTACACTGAATGATTGACCATGGGTGACTTGCAATTGTACCCTTTCTATTTGAATTTCTCTGTGGAATATTTGACCATTCCAGTAGTAATCAGTGCACCAAGGCAATGTTGTCTGTCTCTTCAATCATTTCAGGAACAATCACTGATCTTAAATTTCTGTCATGCTCTGTCTTCTAAATCTGCAAACCTGTATTCCAATTGCTCAACTCATACTTGATTATCAACATTTTAATTGTGGCCTTACTTAAAGTCTCTTTCTAGCTCTGCAAGATAATCTGAGTGTTGGAAGAGAGTTTGATCAATTTCCACAATGTAGTCACAGCTCTATGAACAGTGTTGGGAGAGAGTTTGATCTATTTCCATAGTCTTCTCGCAGTCCTATGGACATAATCATCAAACCATCAGTTGATATTTATTTATTGTTTATGTATTTATTTATTTATTGACATTTGACTACTGAGAAAGTCTGACTAGGTAGGAGCCCATTTTCAGCTGGGGCCCGGGGAGAAAAGCTCCAACATAATTTTGCAGTCTAAAAATAATACAAAAACAAGTACAGTTTATACCAAATGAAACATAATATGAAAACATTGGTTAAGAATAGATGCAAGTTATATGACAATGATTTAATAGTTATAGAAAGTTTAGCCATTTTATAGAGACATTTATGGTGAGTTAGTATAATACAAACAGGAATTGCAATACTAAGTGAGAGAAAACAGGCTTATGCAATATTTAAAGAGAAAACCAGGAGGAGTGTAAGTGATAGAAGTAAGAAAGTGTGTGAAGAAATGAGAGTAAGGAGGTGTAAGGTAGGAATGTTTATATTTAGGGGTATAGTTTATCCTAATACTGAAGAAGAACAGAGCCAGCTTTTGGCTAGGAAGTCTTTCAGAATGTTTTTAAGACTGGGAGGGAGGGTATTGACCTGCTGAATACAGAGAAGGAGGTCTTAAGCAAGTACAAACAATGCCCAGCAGATCTGATAGGTTTATGGACAGAGAGAGTTATTAATATATTAATATATTATTAATATGTTATTCAGCTATATATTCTATTCTATTCTGTTATTCTTCAGCTTCCCTAAAGTATGTGAGAGGGAAGCATTGGTAGGCTGAGACAGCTCACTTTCAGTGTATTCAGTTTTACTTGTAGCTCTTTCTCTCGGTTTGTCTCTTACCAGCCCCTATTTGTGCATCATCCTAGGGATGAACACTGTGTTCAAGGGCAACCTGTTTCTTAAGCCTTTTACAAGTTTCTTCTGGATCCCTTCAATGGAGCAGACATTTGGAAATGTGGACTTCCCAACACCTTCACTTTCATTTAAATTAGTAAACTCATATTGCTTGGCTGGTATTTATTTTTATTTTTTACTTTTCACCCATGGATTGAGTAAGTAATGATGTTTTTCTTGTTTGTCATAAATGGAAGTCTCTAACAGGTCAACTAGAAATATTTTAATGCTATAAATAAAGAAAAAATGGTATTGGCTAGTCTTTAAAAGCATCATATTTACACGGCTCTTTTGTGATTTAAACTAACATATCTGGCTATAATGCCAGGCACCAGACTCGAGTGACCCAGGTATGAGTAATTTGGAATGCAGTACTTGTATTTTTGCAATGAAGAAATAAGTCATTAATACTAAATTGTGGTAAGGTAACATGCATATGATATTTATTGTAAATTGACAAATAACATTAATTTTAATAGTCAAATTTACTATAAAAGACTAGACAGTTATAAACTGCTTCCTCAGTTATATTCTCATTGTGATTTGGTTTTCAGGACTGCATATTTAATACAAGCTGAAAGTGCTTACAACTAACTTTGCATTAGTGTATCGACAACAGGAAGGAACCATTTCTGTTTCCTAACATTTTACTTGCATACCTGATCATTAAATTAGAAAGCATTTTTGAGCTGTGGTATCCTAACGTACTATTTCACTCACCTTAGTAGTGAAAAGTGCTTATTACACATGTATTCATACATACACACATTACTAGTAACACAAACTCACTAAAGTCATGTATTCTCATTCTATAAGATTAAGAGTTACAACATTAGTACAATCTCTGAAGTCTCCACAATTCAGCAAATTACTAGCACAAGTGCCTCTGTCTTTCTGTTGATTTTTGAATTTGTACTGATCTTTGCACAGTATAGGTAATATACAAAATCATGCCCTGTCAGTCTTCATACTAAATAATGGATCTTTCCTAATCTGCTATGGTCATTGAGTGATTTTTCACTGTATTAAGATTTGGACCAAGCCTCTGACTTCCTCCCTTTGCAGTAGCAGGAAGCAGTGTGTTAAATTACCAGATAGTATACTGTGAATTAATTACTGATGCTGTGATCAGCAGTGATTAGTTTATTGATCCTGGTACCACCCTTCATAAACCAGTAATACATGAAAATGCATCATCGGATAACTATAATGCGAATGGTGAGAATAAAAGTGAAGCATATAAAGCTCAGTGCATGTCTTTGGCTGCTTTAAGGTTTTAAGGGTTTCAAAAAGAAAGAAGTATGGAAAAAGAGTGCGTTATGCAATTTTAATAGAGTTTTTATATAGTTTAGTATTCAGCCTTCTCAGGTGTTACTGTTTTTGTACTTAGCCAGTGTGTGTGTGTGTGTGTGTGTGTGTGTGTGTGTGTGTGTGTGTGTATGTGTGTTTTGTTCAGACCCATGTACTTATAGTTACCTCTTAGCATTAATTACAAAATGGACCTGATTTGATTTTGTTGGACGTTCTTGTAATGTTAATGCCTTGCTTTAAAAATTCACAAACCAGTGTTTTATAGTTCAGAAAATTCAGACATTCACTTTTTGACCTGTTCTTTTTTATTTATTTTTAGAAACTGTTTCAGCACTATTTAATTGCTTAGAGTCATACAGTATGCAAATGGAAGCAGAAAATATTAAACCCTGTACTCTTGACTACAGGAAACAGCTTATTAAAGGCTCAGCACCTTAATGCACTGATTGCCAAACCTTCGGTAACATCATTTTCTGATAAATTACTGAGGATTAACATCAGTGAGGTTTACAGTTAGCTAATAACGCCAGTCTTTAGAGTTTCATAGCTCTTATTCAGAAAATGTATGTTGCTGCAAAACCTGATGTTCTGTTAACCTTTCAAGTGAAACAGATAGTCCACCTCTTTTTGATCTCTAATTTTACAGAGCACCTGATTTTGCCTCATGAACTTCTGTTTTACAGTTAGATCACTGTTAGATCACTACTGTCAGCCAATAATGCCAGCTGTTTGAGTTCCATACTTAATTGTTCAGGAAATGCATGTCCATATATCAATTAGTGTTCTGTTAACTTTTTAAGTGCACTACAGTTGTTTGGCAATTAAGACTCTAATGGAATGCTTCCTGTAGTCAACAGTAAAGGGTTTGAAACCTTCTATCTCTGTTTACCTACTCTGACCAAATCACTCCACTAGGCCTTGCTCTAGGATGACCCTGAAAATAGACACTTTGTCAAGTGGGCTTACCTAGCTAAAAAATAGATGAAAATATTTAAACTTCATTTCTTTTTGGACTTTTGTTCTCCCATTATTTTTGGCTTTGTCCAGAATTCTTTTTTTTTTTTTTGGCCTCCTTGAGACTTAATTGAAACAGCCCAGCACCTAGTTCTCCATGCCAGTGCAAGGACTACCAGCATATCTACTGGCCTCTGGATTTCTGGTATTACTGTGGACAGTCATGGATCCTAAGGGCATCTTGTGGGCTCAGCCATCATCCATGCTGGGGCATTTTCTTAAATGCCCTGCCCACTCTCTGCCACAGCTCCATGCTCATTAATTACATCATATGGCAACTCAGTTCTTTGGATGACTCCTCTCTAAGGTAGCATCATCAGTGAAATCTTTCCCACCTGAGACAACTGTGCCCATCCCATCTTTCTGCTCTGTCAATCACCTGAGTTGCAAATTGAACCTAGACTGACTGGGCTTTAGTCAGGGTTACATTCCTCTTCACCACTGCAGTAGCTGTCTTTACCCAAAATTCTTGTGCATAGCTTGTTGTTCTCACAACTTTCTAGGTATATAAGAGAAATATTTAAAATCTGTTTCTGTCTCTTGAGCCAAGAAACTGACAGGGCAAAGGATGGTTGCAATGGGGTTTGACTGCAGTGTGATGAAATACATTTGTAGGCCATTATTTATAAATCCATTCATTCACCTAATTTCAAGCAGAAATTTGTGGTATGCAGTTATACAAGTGGATGTAATTTGTGCTTGAGTGCATGAGTGTGTGTGCGTGCGCGTGCCCATGTGTGTGTGTGCGTGGGTGCGTGTGTCTGTGTGTGTGTGTGTGTGCGTGTGTGTGTGCATGTGTGTTCATGTGTGTGTGTGTGTGTGTGTGTGTGTGTGTGTGTGTGTGTGTGTGTGTGTGTGTGTGTGTGTGTGTGTGTGTGTGTGTGTGTGTGTGTGTGTGTGTGTGTGCGTGTGTGCATGTGTGCGTGTTTGTGTGTGTTTGTGAATTTAAATAAATATTTGTTTCCTGCTTTCTTACATCCCGAGGTAGTTGCATGGTAAAGGAGAGAAACATGAACATCATCATATGAGCCACATTTTTTAATATGATCCTACCTTCCTTGTTTTGTTGACTTTTGACAGTGTGTTTATTATCTGGCTGCGAATAAACTGGACTGTATGAAGTCTATAAGTTCAATATTAATATTTTAACAATGAATACATTTTTAATCTAGCTTATTTTTTCCAAGAATACAGCTGTGAAATGCATTGTGTTTGGGCTTCAGGAGTTTGTCTGGCATTTTGTTAAGATGAGTAAAACTATAAGCTGATAATGAGTTACTTCCTGTAATGCAGGTTTGATTCCCTCCACCTTCATTTGCCTTCTGTGTGACTCTGACCAAGTCACCTCTGTGAAGACTGGTAGGGATGGGTGAAGGCTGCCAGCCTAGCCAAAGAGAATTAGATACATAATTCTGACATTTGTAAATATAAATGTAAAATACAGGTGTGTGTCTTAAATGTAAAATAATGCTGTTTCAAAAATGTGGCAACATTGCCATCTGCTGTAAGGAAAACTAAGTCAGGCATTTCTTATTGGTCCTTTGAAATTAAAATTACTTTATGGCTGTTACTTTGAGGTTAGAATTTGGAGTCGATGAGTCTGGAGTAAGCATCCTGCCTATTGTTTTAAGGCTAAAGTTAATGACCAGAATTTACATGTGGAATGTCCTTTATTGTTCTAAGTGTAAAAGAATGTAAAGGCAGTTTCTGTCAGCCTGGGAACCAGGAAAGTGTAACCAAATGATGTAATGTTTTATCAGAACAGCAGTTTCAATTTAAACAGTGAGAACCAGAGCTTATTAAGCATTTTGATCTTGGACATTGAACGTACAGCACTGCCTGTTGCCTTAAGTAAGTTATCTTAGAAGTATGTTTTCTTGCACTAATAGCTAGGAAAGTAGAAGAAAGTTAGACAAAGTGTTTTTCTGTTATGTCAGAACAGTACTACTGACTTATTTTAAGTTTCTGTGTGATCTCTGAACTCCTGAATAGCACTGTGGTGTAGTAGTATTGTCTTTTGTTTTTAGTATTTATTAAATATTTTTAAACTCTTAACTGTGGCTGGTTTATGTAGAGAGGTTAAGCTCTAGAGTACATTGCATATTTATAGAGTTTACGGTCTAACACACTCCTGTAGCTTTAGGCCTGGGCTATACTACCAATTGGATAATAATATTGCACAGTAATAATTGGACACCCTATTAATGGTCATTGGGTAGCTGATAATTATTAGCTGGTGGTGGCAGGAATTACAACTGTATAGTCTGGGTATAGGAGCACAGCTGGAGAATCTATGTCAGCCTTTCCCAGGAGTGTCTGTGAGGTTGTATAAGTACTTATCTCAAAGTGTGTGTGTGTGTGTGTGTGTGTGTGTGTGTGTGTGTGTGTGTGTGTGTGTGTGTGTGTCAGTCAGCTATTTGGGCAGGGACACAAAGCACTGGTTGGACAGAGAGGGTACTGGAGATTTTAGCTTGCCAGCTAGGCTGAGATCTGGACCCTATAGCTGTGCCAGTGGGGAGTCTTATTGGGGATTTGGGGAGCAAGGGAGAGACCAGCCCCGGACCGACTGTTATCTCTGTGTGCTCTTAAGGGAAATTGCACTTTACTGTGTGTATTTGTTATCCTTTCCTCTTACATCAGACATCCTCTCTGGTGTTAGTGGTGAAGACTGAGGCTCCTTGATTGCTGGACCAGGGCACGGACGTCACATGTGGTTTGCAGTGGTGGGATCCACTTCACATTTGTGGTGGCGGTGGATATCCACATCACGTATTAATTAGTTGGCAAATACTAATTGACTTGTAGTGGTGTGGGTAGAGTGAATCCTGTAGCTTATATGCCGTGATCTCTGAAGGTGTCTTGTACTCTAAATCAGTCATGCAGTGAATACTCAGAGTTCAGATCACAATTGTTGTATTTCTTTTGTTAGCTTAGTTAGTCAGGGTGAGCAGGCAGCATGTCAGCAGATGAGTATGGTAAGCTGACAAGGAGCCAGCTGGTGGAGATGTGCCAGGCTAGGGGACTGATGCATGGAAACCTGAATAAGGCAAACCTGATTGCAGCCTTGGTTACAACTTCATCAGAAAACAGCATCCAGGAGAACAAGCAGACTGGCAGTGGAGATACAATATCCTCAGAGAATGGACAGCTCAACCTTTTTGCAGTAGACTTAAAAATCCAGCTGGAGCTAAAGAGACTTCAGTTGGAGACCAGGCATTTGGAGATAGAGGCTGAGGGTAAAGAGCATCAAAAGAGGCATGACACGCAAATGCTGACTCTTCACCAGAGTCATGGAGGTAATGGGGAAGGGAGTAACTGGCCCCCAGAAGCACAACAGGTCAGTAAATGTCTTCTGCAATTTAAAGAGAGGGATAATTTTGATAGTTTCATTCATATGTTTGAGAGGGTATGCAAACAGTATAGTGTTGACCAAAGGCTCTGGGCACTGTTCCTGACCCCCTTACTCCATGGTAAAGCTGTAAATGCATTGGCTAAAATGTCTGACATTGCATGTTTTGATTATACTGCTGTAAAAAATGTATTTTAGAATGTTTTAAGCAAACACCTGAAATATATAGGAAAAAAGTTTCGTGAGCATAGACGCAAGGCAGATGAAAGTGTTTGTGAATATGTTGCTGAACTGAGCTCTTATTTTCATAGCTGGGTGAGAGGATATCAGGTCATTACTTTTGATGGGCTGACAGACCTTTTGGTGAGGGAACAAGCCCTTAGCACTTTGCCTGAGGACATGAGGATCTGGTTAGCTGACAGACAATGAGCTACTTCAGATGAGTTGGGGAAGAAGGAAGACCTATACCTAGCAAGCAGGGCAGCCATGCACAGGAAGGGGACTCCCACTACTGCTCATGGGTCTAAAGCAACCTCTAGTGGGCAGCACAGACTGCCACAACAGAATCTGCCAGTAGCAGGGGAAGCCACTAGTCCAGGTACATGTCCAGGAGCTAGAGTTAAATGTTTTGAATGCAACCAGTGGGTCCATGTGGCATACAGGTGTCCATGGAGGCAAACGTGGAACCAAAGGTGAGGGAGCCAGTAAGCGGGAAAGACAAAATGCCAATAGTAGGTGGGGGCTGTACTTAGCCAGATTTCTTCAGAGAGAAAAAGCACACAGTGGTTTATCTCAGTTGTAGGCTTCAACCCAGGGAAGAATGCTATGCAGCAGTAGAAAATGAATGTCTAGCCATAGTGTGGGCACTGCAGAAACTACAGCATAATCTGTATGGAAGGAAATTTACTATTATGAGATATCATAACCCTCTAACAAGGTTAAGCAGAGACAGTCAGCAAAATGCCAAGTTGCTAAGATGGAGCCTGGGGTTGCAAGCATATGATATGTCAGTGCAGCACCGCAGTAGATTTAACAATGCCAATGCAGATGGGCTGTCAAGACAGGGAATGGGGTGAGGTACCCTCAGATAGACCTAACCCTCTCAAGCAGTGTTTCTCAAGGGGCACTTGAAAAACTAGCTTGAGTTCTCCAGGGGGGGGGGGATGTGAAGATTGGTAGAGATGGGTGAAGGCTGCCAGTCTAGCCAAATACAATTTGATACATAATTCTGACATTTGCAAATATAAATGTAAAATACAGGCTTGTGTCTTAAATGTAAAGACATGCTGTTTCAACAATGTGGCAACATTGCCATCTGCTGTAAGGAAAACTAAGTCAAGGATTTCTTATTGGTCCTTTGAAATTAAAATTACTTTATGTCTATTCCTTTGAAGTTAGAATTTGGAGTCGATCAGTCTGGAGTAAGCATCCTGCCTATAGTTTTAAGGCTAAAGTTAATGACCAGAACTTACATGTGGAATGTCCTTTATTGCTTTAAGTATAAAAGAATGTAAAGGTGGTTTCTTCTCAGCCTGGGAACCAGGAAAGTGTAAACAAATTATGTACTGTTTTATCAGAACTGCAGTTTCAATTTAAACAGTGAGAACCAGAGATTATTAAGCATTTTGATCTTGGACATCTAACCTACAGCACTGCCTGTTGTTCTAAGTAAGTTATCTTAGTTTTCTTGTAGTAATAGCTAGGAAATTAGAAAAACGTTAGACTAAGGTATTTATCGTTATGTCAGAACTGTATACTGAATTATTTTAAGTTTCTGTGTGATCTCTGAACTCCTGAATAGCACTGTGGTGTAGTAGTATTGTCTTGAGTTTTTAGTGTTTATTATTAAATATTTTTAAACCCTTTTAACTGTGGCTGGTTTATGTAGAGATGTTAAGCTCTAGAGTACATTGTATATTTATAGAGTTTACTGTCTAAGCCACTCCTATGGTTTTTGCCCTGGGCTTTACTACCAATTGAATAATAATATTGCACAGTATTAATTGGACACCCTTTTAAGGGCCATTGGGTAGCTGATAATTATTAGCTGGTGGTGGCAGGAATTACTACCGTATAGTCTAAGTATAGGGGCACAGCTGGAGAATCTGTGTCAGCCTTTCCCAGGGGTGTCTGTGAAGTTGTATAAATACTTATCTCAAAGTGTGTGTGTCAGCTACTTAGGCAGGGACATGAAGCACTGGTTGGACAGAGAGGTTACTGGAGGTTATAGCTTGCCAGCTAAGCTGAGATCTGGACCCTATAGCTGTGCCAGTGGGGAGTCTTATTGGGGACCTGGGGAGCAAGAAAGCGGCCAGCCCCGGACTGATTGTTATCTCTGTGTGCTCTTAAGGGAAATTGGACTTTACTATGTGTATTTGTTATACTTTCCTCTCATATGAGACGCCTTCTCTGGTGTTAGTGGTGAGGATTGATGCTCCTTCATTGCTGGGCTAGGGCACGGACCTCACATGTGGTTTGCAGTGGTGGGATCCACTTCACATTTGTGGTGGCAGTAGACATCCACATCACATATTAATTAGTTGGCAAATACTAATTGGTCTGTAGTGGTGTGGGCAGAGTTAATCCTGTAGCTTATGTGCCATGATCTCTGAAGGTGTTTTGTACTCTAAATCAGCCATGCAGTGAATACTTAGAGTTCAGATCACAATTGTTTTATTTCATTTGATAGCTTAGTGAGGGTGAGCAGGCAGCATGTCAGCAGAGGAATATGGAAAGTTGACAAGGAGCAAGCTGGTGGAGATGTGCCAGGCTAGGGGACTGGTGCATGGAAACCTGACTAAGGCAGAGCTGATTGCAGCCTTGGTTACAGCTGCATCAGAAAACAGCATCCAGAAGGACAAGCAGACTGGCAGTTGAGATACAATATCCCCAGAGAATGGACAGCTCAACCTTTCTGCGAAAGACAATCAGACTGGCAGTGGAGATACAATATCCTTAGAGAATGGACAGCTCAACCTTTTTGCAGTAGACTTAAAAATCCAGCTAGAGCGAAAGAGACTTGAGTTGGAGGCCAGGCATTTGGAGATAGAGGCTGAGGATAAAGGGCATCAGAGGAGGCATAACAGGGAAATGCTGACTCTTTGCTAGAGTCATGGAGGTAATGGGGAAGGGAGTAACTGGACCCCAGAGACACAACAGGTCAGTAAATTTCTTCTGCAATTTAAAGAGAGGAATAATTTTAATAGTTTCATTCATATGTTTGAGAGGGTATGCAAACAGTATAGTATTGATCAAAGGCTCTAGGTACAGTTCCTGACCACCTTACTCCATAGTAAAGCTGTAAATGCATTGGCTATAATGTCTGACATTGCATGTTTTGATTACGCTGCTGTAAAAAATGTGTTTTAGAATGTTTTAAGCTAACATATGAAATGTATAGGAAAAAGTTTTGTGAGCATAAACGCAAGGCAGATGAAAGTGTGTGTGAATATGTTGCTAAACTGAGCACTTATGTTCATAGCTGGGTGAGAGGATGTCGGGTCACCACTTTTGAAAGACTGGCAGACCTTTTGGTGAGGGAACAAGCCCTTAGCCTGAGGACATGAGGATCTGGTTAGCTGACAGACAATGAGCTACTTCAGATAAGTTGGGGAAGAAGGGAGACCTATACCTAGCAAGCAGGGCAGCCCTGCACAGGAAGGGGATCCCCAGTACTGCTCATTGGTCTAAAGCAACCCATGGTGGGAAGCACAGACTGCCACAACAGAATCTCCCAGTAGCAGGGGAAGCCATTAGTCCAGGTACACGTCCAGGAGCTAGGGTTAAATGTTTTGAATACAACCACTGGGGCCATGTGGCATACAGATGTCCATGGAGGCAAGGTGGGGAGCCAAAGGTGAGGAAGCCAGTAAGTGGGAAAGACAAAATGCCAATAGTAGGTTGTCTTGAGACAGCAGGGATATGGAACTACCATGCTGCAGATGTCCTGAGAGGGAAGTATTTGGATTAGGGAGTACCATGTACTTATGCAGTTACACGCAGTCCAGCTAGGAGACAAGCATGTGGGTCTGGTAGCCTGGTGAAGATCCAGACAGACTGCATACCTGCAGCCAGGACTGGTGAGGTGGTTAGTTCAGGAAGGGAGGTACTTTGTAGCAGTGAGACTGAATGTGAGCCACAGCTGCTTGTGGGTACTGATGTTCCCTTGGCTAGAGTGACTGCAAAGGTAGAGGTGAGAAGTAGTACCCAGGCTGACAGTGAGACACTACTGTCAGAGGATGCCAGACTTCCTGTGGAAGGGGAGCTGGGAAGGGTTACAAGGAGAGAGTTGAGACAGGCTCAGCTCTCAGACCCCACATTGCAAAGCCTGAGGCAGGTAGCTAGGGAGGCATCTGATTCTCAAGGAAAGGGGGAATCTCTATACTGGGACAAAGGGTTACTATACAGAGAGTGGACCCCTGAGGGAGGGCTAGAAGGTGTGAGAGTACAGCAGTTGGTAGTACCTAGAGCCTACCATCTGGTGCTTCTAGCCATAGCCCATGATATTCCCTTTGCAGGTCATATGGGAATAAAACATACAAAGAGGCATATTATGCAGAACGTCTATTGGCCTGGAATTTCCAGAGATGTAACTGGGTACTGCAGGACCTGTGAACACTGCCAAAAGGTAGGCAAGGCAGGAGACAAGGTAAGAGCTCCTTTAATGCCTTTGCCTGTGATTGAGGAGCCATTTCAGAGGGTAGCTATGGATATTGTGGGTCCTCTGAGTACCCCAAGTTCCACAGGGAAAAAGTATATCCTAGTGATAGTGGATTATGCTACACGATACCCTGAGTCAGTGGCTTTGTCCTCCATTGAGACAGAAAAGGTGGCGAATGGTTTGTTAGAGATTTTCAGTAGGGTAAGTTTCCCCAAAGAAATACTGTCTGACAGAGGTGCCAATTTCATGTCAGACCTGCTGGCTTGTCTGTAGAAGTCCTGTGGGGTGAAGCACATGAAGACCACGCCCTACCATCATCAGACTAATGGTCTTTTGAGAGGTTAAACTCTACAATCAAGTCCATGCTATGGGCATTTGCAGATCATTTAAAGAGGGAGTGAGACAAATATTTGCCCCCATCTGTTGTTTGCTTAGAGAGAGGTTCCCCAGGAATCCATAGTTTGTTTCACCCTTTGAGTTGCTGTATGGGCATAGGGTGAGGGGACCTCTAGATTTAATTTGAGATGAATAGGAAGGTGAGTGCGAGTCTGACAAGGAATCTGTTGTGGCATATGTCCTAAACCTCAGGACAAGGCTCAGGGAACTCATGGGCTTAGTCCAGGAAAACTTGGCAGAAGCCCAACAACAGAAAAAGGTGTGGTATGACAGGAATGCTCGAACTAGAGAGTATGCTATGGGGCAGCAGATAATGGTTCTCATTCTTATCAGACAAAACAAATTGCAAGCAGCTTGGGAGGGACCCTACAAAATGGTAAGAATGGTAAGGAATGTTAACTACATGGTGGAACTGCTAGGCAGATGGCAGTGACACAAATTGTACCACGTTAACATAATAAAACCTTACTATGATAGAGAGGCCATTGGGCTGAGCATTTGCAGTGGATTGCAGGAGGAGTCTGAGGGAGATCTGGGACTGATTTCTTCAGTGAGGCTCGGGCTGACTCCTCAGTGGAAGAGGTATTAATGTCCCAGCAGCTATCTCCTACCCACATTTGAGAAATCTGGGCAGTGTTGCAGGAACGTGGGAACATGTTCACTGGGAAACCAGGGTGCACCCACCTGGTGCAGCACTAGGTGGATACAGGACCACAAAGGCCTATTAGGCAGGCCCCTTATAGGGTGCCTGAGAGTGTTAGACTCTGAGGAGGTACAGGAGATGTTGGAACTAAGGGTGATTCAAGAGTCCAACAGTCCCTGGACCTCCCCAGTGGTGCTGGTGCCAAAGGAGGATGGTAGCACCAGGTTTTGTGTGGACTACAGGAAATTAAATAGTCACACAGACTCGAATGCTTACCCCATGTCTAGGACAGATGAGGCCTTAGAGCAGCTGGCTGAGGCTAAGTATCTTACAACCATTGATCTTACCAAGGGTTACTGACAGGTGCCCTTGACTCCCAGTGCTAGAGAGAAGTCAGCCTTTGTGACTCCTTTTGGCTTGTATGAGTTCACAAAGATGCCCTTTGAGATGAAGAATGCCACAACGACTTTCCAGAGTTTGGTAGATAATAACTTGGCAGGATCAGGAGGGTTTGCCCTTGCTTACCTAGATGACATTGCCATCTACAGCCATTCCTGGCCAGAGCACCTTCAGCATGTTAGGGAGGTGTTGGGCAGACTACAGAGGGCAGGGTTGACCATTAAGCCCAGCAAATGTCAGGTGGGTATGGTGGAGGTCTCCTACCTAGGACATAGAGTGAGAAGTGCTAAGATAAGGCCAGAACCTGCCAAAGTAAAAGCCATTCAGGCATGACCTGCACCTGTTATTAAAAAGCAGGTGAGGGCATTTTTAGGGACAACAGGGTACTACAGAAAGTTCGTCCCTAGTTATAGTACCAAAGCTGCTTCTTTCACAGACTTGACAAGAAAGAACAAGCCAGATAAGGTAGTGTGAACCCTAGCATGTGAGCAGGCATTCCAGAAGCTTAAAGAAGCTTTGAGAGGACCCCCTGCGTTAGCTAGTCCAGATTACAGCAGTTATTGTGGTTGCCTTCCACACCAGTTATTCTTACTCTTACATTGTTGCTGTGCTGTGTTTGAGATCTAGGAATGCTATGTGGTGGTAGAAAAGCCATACTGTGGGCACTGCAGAAACGTCAGCCTTATCTGTATGGATGGAAATTCACTGTTATGAGAGATCACAACCCTCTAACATGCTTAAGCAGAGCCAGTCAGCAAAATATCAAGTTGCTAAGATGGAGCCTGGGCTTGCAAGCATATATGTCAGGGCAGCACTGCAGTGGAGTTAGCAATGCCAATGCAGATGGGCTTTCAAGACAGGGAATGGGGTGAGGTACCCTCAGATAGACCTAACCCTCTCAAGCGGTATTTCTCAAGGGGCACTTGAATAACTAACTTGAGTTCACCAGGGGGGGGTGGAGATGTGAAGACTGGAAGAGATGGGTGAAGGCTGCCAGCCTAGCCAAATAGAATTTGATACATAATTCTGAGATTTGTAAATATAAATGTAAAATACAGGCTTGTGTCATAAATGTAAAGAAATGCTGTTTCAACAGTGTGGCAACATTGCCATCTGCTGTAAGGAAAACTAAGTCAAGCATTTCTTATTGGTCCTTTGAAATTAAAATTACTTTATGTCTTGTCCTTTGAAGGTAGAATTTGGAGTCAATGAGTCTGGAGTAAGCATCCTGCCTATTGTTTTAAGGCTAAAGTTAGTGACCAGAATTTACATATGGAATGTCCTTTATTGCTCTAAGTGTAAAGGAATGTAAAGGCAGTTCCTGTCAGCCTGGGAACCAGGAAAGTGTAAACAAATGATGTAATGTTTTATCAGAACTGCAGTTTCAATTTAAACAGTGAGAGCCAGAGATTATTAAGCTGCCTGTTGACTTAAGTAAGTTATCTTCGAAGTATGTTTTCTTGTAGTAATAGCTAGGAAATTAGAAGAAAGTTAGACTAAGTGTTTTTCTGTTATGTCAGAACTGTATACTGAATTATTTTAAGTTTCTGTATGATCTCTGAACTCTTGAATAGCACTGTGGTGTAGTAGTATTGTCTTTTGTTTTTAGTACTTATTATTAAATATTTTTAAACCCTTTTAACTGTGGCTGGTTTATGTAGAGAAGTTAAGCTCTAGAGTACATTGTATATTTATAGAGTTTACTGTCTAAGCCACTCCTATAGTTTTAGCCCTGGGCTATACTACCAATTGGATAAAATTATTGCACAGTAATAATTGGACACACGTTTAAGGGTCTTTGGGTAGCTGATAATTATTAGCTGGTGGTGGCAGGAATTACTACCACATAGTCTGGGTATAGGGGCACAGCTGGAGAATCTGTATCAGCCTTTCCTAGAAGTGTCTGTGAAGTTTTATAAATACTTATCTCAAAGTGTGCATGTGTGTCAGCTCCTTGGGCTGGGACACGAAGCACTGGTTAGACAGAGAGGGTACTGGAGGTTTTAGCTTGCCAGCTAGGCTGAGATCTGAACTCTATAGCTGTGCCAGTGGGGAGTCTTATTGGGGACCTAGGGAGCAAGGGAGCAACCAGCCCCAGGCTGACTGTGATCTCTGTGTGCTCTTAAGGGAAATTGCACTTTACTGTGTGTATTTATTATCCTTTCCTCTTATATGATATGCCCTCTCTGGTGTTAGCGGTCAGGATTGAGGCTCCTTGATTGCTGGTCCAGGGCACGAATGCCATAACCTCATTAAACACTACTCCTGGGCTACTCCCAAAAAAGGGCACTTGCCTCCACTGGGCTGTTCCAGGCTGTTAGCAAATGCATTGCAAGTTTGGCTTTTCAATTCCTGGACCTTTCACATTGCCATAAATTAATTCTTCACTATTTGCTATTTGACTATAAATAACAGCTTCTTGTAGTTTAATGGGATGCCGGATCCATTTTCAATAAATGTGAGTTTCAAAGGAGGATAAGTTTACTGTTGCTCACACTCATGGCTGTCAACCTTCCATCTCCAAAGTGAGGAACACTACCTCTCATAATGTGGAAGAAATGGGCAAAATGTGAAACACCTACTAACAGCTTAGTAACAACTTCAACTAGGAAGTTCACAGGTTGGTTAAAATGTACTGCATTATACTTATACAAAGTTTGTTTTATGAATTAATATGATTCAGTACTATTTGCCATAGACTTCAGTTAAAGAATTCCTAAGTTTGAATGTGTGACAAAATCTTTCAAAGTGGAACTTCGAGGACATGGACTTTTTTCAGGCCCAAAATGAGGAACATTCCTCATGATGAGGTAGACTTAAGAGGTATGTTCATACTAAGTTTGTTTACAATGCTAGAAAGTTTTGTTTTGTGTTGTTTCATTTTGCAAATTGCTTTCAGGGTGTTGCCTATAAAATCTGAAATAAAAGTTTTAAATTAAATCCAAATCTTTGTGGTCGTTGCAAAAGTAAAGAAGAAAATAATATGCAAGTTGAGATTCGAGCAGCATTTTAATGTACTCGGGAAGAGGCAGACAAATGATGTGCAAAGAAATATAAATAAATAAAAATAAATAAATGTGATACTAGTTTGGTTGGAGGGTGCTGGTCCAATACCCTGCCTAGGACCCCATTTGATCATGATACAGCTCTGACATTGGACCCTGAAACATGAATGGACATGCTTATCTGCCTTTGCCCAGAATGTGTTCACATATTCACATGCTAAATCTATCATGTCCAAGTCATTGTAGTCCTACAGATCAGTCATTCTTCAGGGGGAGGGGGGGTCATGCTTAAGCAATGAGACATAAGGCATCAACCTCCTCTGGGATGGGTAAACTAGCTTTGTTCTGCAGTGACTGGGCCAATTGTTGACACGAGTGCAGAAAGGGACATTCATCTCTCTGCCAAACAGTTTTATTGAATTTAATATTGCTTAAAGCAACAAAGTGCGTCTGATGAAGTTCTGTTTCGTTGCATATAACAAAACTGATTAGTTAATAAACTGGCACTTTCTCTTACTTTTTAAGAGGCTTTTTTAAACTTGGTTTGCAGTAAATATATATATATATATATATATATATATATATATATATATATATATATAAAAGGGATGAAAGCGCTAAATACCTGTTTCTCTTAATTTTGTTTTTGCCTCTAGTGTTCAGTACAGTAGTTTGTGTTTTTTATAAGTTATTTTCTACATTGTAGTTTCTCCGGTCGTTTTTACACATATATATATATATATATATATATATATATATATTTATATATCAACTTTTCCATGTTATTTTATTACTACAAGTGTAGTTTACTCTCTTAATTATTCTATTAGAATATGTTGTTTACAGTTTATAATCTTGTCTAACCTTCACAAGTGGCAGTAATTATATGGTTTTCCAAAGGAAAAAATATTTATTTATTTATTTTTCTGGAGTATGGTCCAGGTCTCCTATATTTTGATTTAGTGAAAAACGATGGCTTTTTTGGCTTAAGGTCAGTATAGTTGCTAAAGCTTTTGCCACACTGACACAATGTACAGTGTTTTATTCTTATCTTTGAAGGGAAGTTGGCTGGGATTGAAATGGACTACAAGGGTAGCCAGCCTCGCATTTGCCTATTAACCTTATGATTACACAGATCCCCAGGGGGTGTCCTTCTCTTTCTTTTACCCTCAGACCTGAAATGCTGACATAGATTGCAATTGTTTCTAGACATTGCACTTTAAACTTATCCAAACATAAAATGTAAACTTTTTTTTTGTCTTTTCAGAACAACTGCTTAAGTGTGAAAAAATATATTGACGGCCCACTAGGGCATTATATCATGAATGTGACATCAGCGGTGAGGCTGTGCAGTAAAGTGTTGTGTAGAAAGAATGGGAAGTGCGTGAGGAAAAATCCGGACTCCTTCGACTACCTGCATCTGAGCCCAAGCAGTTTTAAGATAAAGACCCACCCATCAGGAAGGAGTCCAAGGTTTTTTGTGACAGGAAAAGCAACAGGAAAAGACATAACGGCGATGAAAAGTAAGTTCCAGTGTCAGTGTTACCAGGGATGGGCAGGGATCTTCTGTGAGCAGCCAAGACCACATGTTAAAGCACAGCTTCATAGCAATGGAGCAGTGAATCAGACTTTTTATGCAGCATGTTTGGTACTGACTCTGATTCTTCTTTTTGTTTCTTTTCCTGAACTGTGATACCACGCTTCTATGCTTCTGTAAAACTTTTACGCTACTTCATTATTTCCTAATATTGTAGCAAAGCAGTAGCCTTTCTGCTTATGCAGGATGTGTTATGAATCCAGAAAAGATGGCATCCAAACAGCATCTTACCAAGAAACAATCAATCTATCTTAATGTCTGCTGAGAAGAATCTAGATCCTCCTACTTACTGGTACAACATGACTGCCTTGTTGACCCATGTTACTATAGTGATGAACATGATTCTTTGCCTATCATATGACTGCAAAGACTTTCTTGGAAATATATGCGTATTATATTTTCTGTTTCTTTTTTTGTTAATTTACTTATGTGGGTATAGTTCTTTGTTTCAGATGAATCAGGTAACTAGCCTAAGCTGAAATTGTACGAAATAAATCAGAGAAGAGCTTTGTAATTGACTCTAAAAATGTAAAGCCTTGTAGCACATCAATATTGTGATTGATTGATAAGCTATATTTTCCTAATTTTTGTAAATCTTTCTCTATATCTTTAAGTTGTGAAGGTACTGTGAAGATAGTGATGATGAAAACAATTTGACATTGTTAGATTTTAGCTGTTAATGAACAGCTCTGTTTTTTAGTGGGCCTGTATGCTTGTTTAATAGTCTATTAACAACCTGACAGTTCTTTTTATAACATGCTGTTAAATTTTGGAAATTTTCACAGAAACTCTACATTACTTTCAGAAATTCACATACATTTCATATAAGATGAGCCAAGTTTACATAAGTATTCTGTCATAGCTACTGATGTGCCATTTAGAATTGAATCCATGCTGAGATGAACCATATAATTATGTTATTTTCCTTGTTTAAAACTGAACCATTAGTCAGCACATATTATCTTACATTTTTGTAAACATTGTTTTTCCCCCATTGCCAGCCATCATCCCCTTTTTATGCTATTTATGTGCTGTTACCTGGCAACCATCATCCTTTCTTCCCTCCATTCGACATGAGCCATCATATGGGTAACCATTGCTCGATTTGTGGTTATATCCCTAATCTCACCCCCATGGCTTGCAAAAGCACCTGCATTACTGCATGGGCTTTTTATGTTCTCCTCTGCTATGTATGTGTTCCATGTGTTTGTGTTCTCACACACATGCCTACAATGGCTACCATCACTGGCTTGAAATACAAAGTCCCACTCACATCAGCATTGTTATGAAAAGCTCCACTGGACCACCATTTCCCTCCCATAAAGGATGGGAGAGCCACAACATACCACATTGGTCAGAACTGGGTCACCTTGGCCATAGTCAGAACTTCTTTAAAAGGAACACAGACATGACCAGACTAGGTGGATAATAACTTGCTCCAAAAATATTTATACAATGTGTTAAGTAATTTATGCAGACAGAAGGAGCCAAAGGTGAAACAGTAATCCCAACAGTAATTAGTTCATGTGAACTGAAGTATAAATTAAGTAAATCATGAAATGTTGATGGTAAAATTTGGCATAAAGTTAGTATTTATGTTCTCTGTACCAAAATGTCTCCCAGTCCAGCTGCAGGCCATGGTTCTGTAGTTTCTCATTCCAATATTTGGGAAAATGAATTCTGGAAATGTGGATACGTTTATATCTGACTTATAAAGATATACTAGATTATGGTTTTGTTTAAGATCAGAAGATAAAGAGCTAGTATTACAGAATGTTTCTTTATCAACAGAAACTCTTAGATTTAAATTAGCTGGAGTTATGCATACCAATTTGTTTAAACACAAATTGTGGGTTTAAACCCAAATTAACACCATTTCAGATGCAGAGACCAGTGTTTACTCTTTTAAAGAATGAAGCAACACTCTGACTGGTATTACAAGAAGAAACTGATGGTACTTGATTGAAAACAGAAGAAATTCATAACTTGAATAAGCAAGTGTTTCCAGTTTTGATGAGAAAGGTTATGAAATACTGGTTGGATAGACAGGTCATAAATGCCACCTTCAGGAGAAATCTTTTGATCTTTGAGTAGACATAGATATTTTCCAGAAATGTATTTTTTTTAAGCATTAAAATACTTAAAATAGACAATGTTGCTTCAAAACTGCTTGTTTTGCTGTTGTCATGAATAATATTTTTGCAAGATCTGTAAAATAAATCTTGAAATGTGACTGTCTTATTATACCTTTTTTAATTTGTATACAGTGTACTTACTCGGAAGTGAATGCTGGTATTTGGTTCTATGGAATACATTATGATGTAATATGCTAAGGTTGCAGTGTATGAGCTTGTTTAGACACACTTAAAATACTATTTCATTCTATAAAATTCACATGCTCAGAGTTTTTTCTATAATGCTGTCTTACCTTGAGTAGGTCATGTTACAGATTAATATGGATTTATGTTCTGGGGTCACATTAAAGATTACTGTGGATTTCTGTTCTATATATATCAGTAATTCATTTAATTTGCCCTTTATTACTTTGCAGTATTTAAAGGAATACATATTTTCCTGAAACACGACTGCTTGAATGACAAAGTTTAGAGCACTGTGTCCTGAATGTTATTTTTTTTTCCAAATTAATTTGACAAGGGAGTAAAAAAATATCGGGTTTGCCAAAGATTCAAATGATTCTAATTCTCTTTTTTGAGGCAAAAATGGAGCCCATTAGCAGGAATTGTGTCAAATGAACACCCAAGAGTTGTGACTTAAAAAAACATTTCTTTCAAAATTTGTTTTTCATGATCCTTCCTATTTGAGTGACTACTGATTTTTATTTTCAGGAAAATATCTAGATTTTTGATGTTGGTTCATACTGCAGTCTACATAATTCTACCAAAGTCCTTGTTTCACATACAGGTTATGCAATCTGAGAGATGAAATGAAGAAAATGTTTTTTTTGTTTGTTTTAAGAAGTAAGAATTGAATTACAGCATAGTTTTCAGGATAAGAGTAAATACTCTGGTGTGCTGCCAAAGCAGTTATCATAGTAAGGTCAACAAAGTGAAAAGATGAAACCATTTGAAACTATAATGAAGATCATTTTAAAAACAAGTGATTGTTTTAAATTCTATTGTGATGTACTATTTTGCAAAGCAATACTTGCAACAAGTGTTAAACGAGTGGCAAAACGAATAGTTTTATGTATGAAATACTAACTAAAAAGCTTTCCTATGTACCCAGTTATAACATGATGAACTTCTCTAATGGCTGTCAAACAGGAAGTTAAAGGTACTACATGCTAAGGCCTGCTGAGGATAATTTTTCATAATCACTGCCATAAACAGGGAAAAAAGCTCTCAACCTAGGAATCCCTATTTTTCTAAACTTGTTTGCTGGTTGTTTTTTTTGCCTACAGCAACAAGAAGAGCCATTAAATCTCTGAATCCTGATATCTCTGCTTCTAGGGCCTTTTGGATTCCACCAGCATGCAAGCAAACCAACAGGGAAGAACAGGCTGGATTCAGACCAAACAGAAGATGCTGCAGTCATATCTTTGCCATCTGACAGCTAATGGAGGAAAGAATCTGGTGTGGGCAACATACAGGTATCATCTTTATTGATTTCAAGTCTGCATTTGACTGTATCAACTAGCCTGCCCTGTGGAAGACATTGGAGACCAAGCACATGCTGAAGAAGATCATCATCGTACAATGGTTCATACAGCCAGGTGCACATTTTGAATGATCTGTCTAAAGAGCTTACCATCCAGAGTGGGGCATGTCAAGGGGTTGTGGTATCTCTATCGTTGCTCAGCATAGTGGTCGACACCATCATGAGTGGTCGACACCATCATGAGGAGAGTATTTGATGGCAGGAGCAGAGTCCAGTATGATGAATCCCACTCTGTGACTGACCTGATGTTTGCTGATGACAGCACCATGTTCACATATAGTGATGCTGAGGCCACAGATGTCCTCTACAACATTGTTCACATCATCCAAGCATATGGCCTATGGATAAATGTGGACAAGACCAAAGTGATGACAACTGATGGGTCACAAGCCACCATCCATCTTGGGGGAGTTCAGATTAAACAAATGCAAGAATACAAGTATCTGGGTTCTCTTGTCCAGCAGAATAAGGTGGCATCAACAGCTGAAGTCTATAGCAGGATTGCACAAGTCACTGCAGTATTTGCCTTGCTCAAGTGATGTCTGAGGAAGAGGACAAACATCTTTATCACCACCAAGATTCACCTTTTCTTGGACCTGATCTTGCCAATTTTCCTTTATGGATTGGAAATGTGGATCCTCCTCAAGCCAGACCCAAGGAAGCTTGAGGTTTTCCAAATGTGATGCTTGTGCCAGATTTTGAGAATCATGCATTGTGATCATATTAGAAATGAGAGCAACCAGACTAGATGTGATTATACTACAATGATCAGCGAATAGATTCAGAACAGGAGGCTGTGCTGGTTTGGACATGTGTACAGGATGGACAATACTTTCAATAAGTCTTGAAAAATCAGGTTTTCAGGTGAAAAGAACAAGAATTGTTATTGCATATTCTTTGAATAATAACATTAGTCTGAAGTTTCTTATTTGTGATATCTGAATTTGGCACTGCAGTAAAATAAACACCGGGCTCTCATTTGTGAATGGAAGATTCATCTCTCTGTCATGAAGCAAACTGTTGAAAGACTGAACCCATTACGATAACAGTGACATGAACTGAGCAACTCAGATGTCATGGCTGTCACCAAAACCAAATAAAGTAAACCAGTGAAATAAACAGAGGAAATGACTGCGATGCAGAAGAAGTGAAAGTAAAATATCTCTGAGAGTCTCAGCTGCAAATAAACGTAAACTGGCTCCACCCATAAGCTGGATGCAGTTTCTAAGAAGCTGCTCTGGTAAACACATTATCTTCATGGTTTTAACTGTAAATTATATCTGCTGCTCAAAAATATCCGTTTTGACTTGCTGGATAGATTATCAGACATTATGAGTGATCCAGATTGAACATGAGAACCATGAGTAATGGACAGTGACATTTGTACAGTCTGTAAAGACCCTCTGTCAGGTTCACTGCCTTACAGATAAATGCACTAACATTACGCTGAACTGTATAGAGATGCAAACATCTTTTTCTGTTTAACATATTCAGTTTTCATTAGTTTTGTGCAGTGCTTATACATTTGCATATGAAAATAGTAATTTTATTATTTACTTTTGTATCCTTTGTTGACTGGGCTAGTCCCACAAGGCTACTAGCCTGTTTTCAGGAGAGACCCAAGGTGATATTTACACTACTTGAGGAAATTTGGTTAGGTCATCAGGGAACTTTCCCTAGTCTTTGGAGCTGCCAGATGGCACCAAACGGCTCCAATAGCTACAAGGAAGAGGCCTACAGGAAGCAACAGCACCGAGGAGGAGAAAAAAGCCATGGAATGTGTGATGGCAGAAAATGAGAATTTGGAGAATATTTTGCTTCATATGGAGCATCAGAATAAAAACAAAGATTCCTGTGTGGTAGATGTTACAAATGAGGAGTGTTTAGCTGTCTCCATGGAGAAGGAAGTAAGCAAATCTGTCAGAGTGGTGCAGATAACAGAACTGACATCAGGAGAGCCTGCAGATGATGTTCTTTTAAAAACAATTGAGCAGGATGATCCAGGTGACAGTTCTGTTGTTTCATGGGGTGAGATGACAGATAACTTTTTTGAAAGTGCTGAGAGTGGTAATGTGGAAAAGGAATGAGGTGGTATGGCAGTAGATAATTCAGCAGTAAAATCTTCTGCAGCAATGACAGAAATAAAAGAGGAAAGCAGGAACAAACTGAGGTGTAGTCTGGTTTTATGGCAACAGAAAATGCAGTAACTAAAACATATCCAGCAATGACAGCAGGGAAAAAGGAACAGCAGCAACAACGCGTATGTAAAACTGTTTTCAAACAGAAGAGAAGACGAAGAACAATTGTGAAAATAAGAACAAAAATGATTCTGTAATTCACAGATGTTATATATGGCACAATTTGGTAACTGTTATGGGTTTTCATGCTCAAGAAAGCCAGTCTTTTATACATAATGTTACAGAGACTTTTTGTGACTTAACTTTTGAAACTGATGACGAAATCTCTGAACTGTGAAAAAAAAGAGGACATAGGATTATAGGATCATAAGTGGTTACTAGGATAACGGCCCCAGGGCACTTAGAAGCCTAGCCAACTTCAACCAATTTTCCCAAGGGTGTCTGGTTCAAGCAGATACTAAAATCAGCACCTATTGCCCCTGTCCAAAAGGGATACAGGTGGAACCCCCAGGGTGAATTTCTGGTTACTCATGCAATCGTCCAAATTATGCTTAAATAAGGCCAATGAGGGTCTTTATTTAACATGAATAGGAAGCTTTTTCCAAAGGTAGAACAACCTCTGTGAGACAAATCTGTCTCTCCAGCAAGTTGTGTTGATGTCACATATAAGGTCTTTTGAGTGAGTGACCCCTGTGCTATTTGACTTGTGAATGTGCAGCATTCTGATTAAAGCTGGGTCAGAAATTGCTCTATATGCAAGGCACAGGTCACCTCTGAGCAGTCTGTACTACACAGAGTAAATTGACAATAATTTCAGTCAGTCCACATAAGACAGATCTCAAGGACCCTGAATTTTCTTTGTAAGGAACCTTTGTGGTCTCTCCAATTGCTGCAGTTGTTTGGAAAGGAACATACCAAAGAGAACATTGTACTCTATTATTAGCCTGATGAGGGAAGAGTATGGGGGGTTATGGAGGCAATGCCCTTAATTATGAGATGAGCAATATAAAATGCCCTTCTTACCACTGTGGAGACATGGTGATTGAAGTTAAGGTTTCTGTCGACCTGTGTGCCCACTGCCCAGATCTCTCTCACCACTGACTGTGTGCTTGGGGTATTGCTATTGATGTGGTAGTTTGCAGAAACATCACCCTTGCCAAAGGGGATGATAATTAATTTTTTTTTGCATTAAGTTGAAGACTATGATTTTGGTACCAGTTATTAGTCTGTGTAAGGCCTTCTTGAAGGATGTTGACATTGCTAGGGGTTTCAATGATCACTCCCAGTTTGCAGTCATCAGCAAACTTTGTTAGCCACAGTCTTTTAGTTTTAGCCTGCTCTTCACAGACATAGCTTCTGAACAGTAGGGGTCCCAGAACTGATCCCTGTGAAACTCCACTGGTTGTGGGGCTGCTGGAGGAGGGGGAGTCACTTATTTTGACCGTATGAGTTCTATCAGTGAGTCATTTTGCACCCCACATGGCAATATATGGGTTGATACTCGGCCAGGTGAGTTTATTAATGATGCCTGAGTGAGGGATTGTGTCAAAAGCCTTGGCTATGTCTAGGTAGGCCGTATGCACATATTTGCCCTTGTGGGCTTTGGTGACTGTCTCGAAGATGTGCACCAAGTTTTAGAGGTATGATCTCCCCTTGACAAAGCCAAACTGAGTGGGGTCAAGCATTTGGAGATTACCTGTATCTTTGTTAATAAGGTCCATGATGATTAATCTATCAGTGGAACACTTATTTGTTTTCTGGAAGTAACTTAGATGTTAAAAAATGTTACTTTGCCATTTAGAACTGATAAACTGGTAGAAGATGATGTTAAAAATGTATGCAGAGTATGTGCAAAACTGTATAATATTGTGAATGTTACATCAAGGATCAGCTCTGAGCCCTTTCTTATTTGCAATGGTGATGGACAGGTTGACAGACGCGATCAGACAGGAGTCCCAGTGGACTATGATGTTTGCAGATGACATTGTGATCTGTAGTGAGAGTAGGGAACAGGTGGAGGAGACCCTGGAGAGGTGGAGATATGCTCTAGAGAGAAGAGGAATGAAGGTCAGCAGGACTAAGACAGAATATATGTGTGTGAATGAGAGGGAGGACAGAGGAATGGTGAGGATGCAGGGAGTAGAGGTGGCGAAAGTGAATGAGTTTAAGTACTTGGGATCAACAGTTCAGAGTAATGTTGAGTGTGGAAGAGAGGTGAAGAAGAGAGTACAGGCAGGATGGAGTGGGTGGAGAAGAGTGTCAGGAGTGATTTGACAGATGAGTACCAGTAAGAATGAAAGGGAAGGTCTACAAGAGGGTAGTGAGACCAGCTATATTATACGGGTTGGAGACAGTGGCATTGAGTTTGACAGGAGTCAGAGTTTGACGTGGCAGAGTTGAAGATGTTAAGATTTGCACTGGGTGTGATGAGGATGGACAGGATTAGGAATAAGTATATTAGAGGGTCAGCCCAGGTTGGAAGGTTTGGAGACAAAGCCAGAGAGGCAAGATTACGTTGGCTTGGACATGTGCTGAGGAGGGATGCAGAGTATATTGGGAAAAATATGCTAAGGATGAAGCTGCCAGGTAACAGGAAAAGCGGAAGGCCTAAGATAAGGTTTATGGATGTGGCGAGAGAGGACATGCAGGCGGTTGGTGTGACAGAGTAAGATGCAGAGGACAGGAAGAAATGGAAACAATTGATCTGATGTGGCGAACCCTAACGGGAGCAGCTGAAAGAAGAAGACGATTGTGAATGTTAGATATGACAGAAACATATGGAATGGAGGGTGGTGGTTGGAAGCTGTTTAGAAATGTGAAAAAAACATGGTGAAACACTTGCCAAGTGTTATTTTTGTGTTTGGTTATACAGCCTAAATCATGTTTCTTTTGTGGGGACTTTTCTTACTTAATTAATGAATGTGACAAGGTATAATGTAACCAGTGTGGGGAAAAAGAACATACTGCAAGAAGGTGTGTGCCTAAATGCAGGTTGCATGAGATAGATTGTCAAGTGCAAATTGTAAATAATGTAAAAGAAGGGGAAGGGAAGAAAACATATATGAGGAAGGACAACGGGATGCTAGGGAGAGGGTGAAAAGGTGAAGAAGAAATAATGTAGAGGAAAAATGAGGCGAGAGGGTGCATGCAGGTAGAGAGGACAGGAAAACAGATTGATTTTAATAATTTTTTGAAGTTTTAGCAAGTAAAAAATCTGATTCTGAGGCCAAATATACTTTTACACAAACCCAGGAAAAAGCATTCAATTAGGTAGCGAGTAAAATACGAATATGACAAATTAAAATATTTCCCTTAAAATTATAGAGAAGGAAAACCAACAATTTTAGAGTACTTGCTTTCAGTAAACATGAACACTATTATTAACACTGTAAGAAGGATTGGGATACTGGAATGGTGTGCTAAATGTGATGTGGATGTTGTTTTGTTAGAGGATATAAGATTCCTAACAAGTGAAGAAAGGCTGCAAACAGAAAAATTGTTGGATGTACATGTAATATGGAACTTAGGAAATGAATGTCATTCTGGTGTGCTGTGTTGTATAAAAACAGTGAAAATACTAAATACAACCTTAGTAAAGATGGGAAAGTTAAATGTTGTGGATGTGAGGTGTTCATAGAATTATAGCGTTATATGTCTATATAATTAACAAGGAAAGAGACACTGCTTCATCAAATATTAGACTATATGGTGGTTAACATGAAATTTATAATTGCAGGGGGCTTTAATTATGATTTAAGGGGAAATGAAAGAAAAAGATATAAAAAATACAGGAAGTGATAAAAATGTGGTAAACTAGCTGCATAGAACAAAGGTCACTGGATTTATAGAAGGAGGCATTTGGATCCGAAACTGATTATTTTGTTTTATCAGAAGGCTTGGGGGTACAGATGATGATACAGTTGTGATGTTTTTTTTTTTCAGAAGATTTAGCAATATAGATGAAGGTTATGGAATAAAAGGAGTATATTAAAATAGGAAAAGAAATAAAAAGAATAAATGGGAAATTATGGGATGGAATTGGAGAGTGTGAAGTATTGTTGTTATGGAAGGATCACATAACTAAAAAGAACTTCTATAAAAACTGGCCTGAATGGTGGATGGAATTTAAAAGGAAGCATAAACAGTGTTTTGTTTTCAATGACAGGATGATATAAGAGAGGAGGACAAAATGAAATATGGAAAAATGCATAGAAATGTATTAGATAGTTTAGAGAATAATACAGGAGAATATTATGTAATGGGAAAAGAAATATATAAAAGAAATTGAGAATAATTAAGGAATTAATGTTTAGGCAGAGAAACTATTTACAAGAGAGGTGGTATCTGTATATTTGGGTAAAATAGTAAAAGAAGTTATTAGCATAATGAGGGAAATGGAAAAATATAAAAGGTGAGGAAAAAGAGCAGCAAAACAAATTATGAGTAGTGTGGAAATATGTGTAAAAGGAAAAAGAAATAAGAGGGAATGGAAAATAAATAAAAAATCTGTAGAATGTTTTAAGGAAGAATATGAAAAAGAAATTGCTATTAGTGGAATGGATAAAGTATTTAGGAAAGAAAATGTTGATTCTGTATCAGGGCCAGGTGGTATAGGGTATGGAATGTACAAAAAAACTAATGAACTGGCAAAGAGGGTACTTTGTAAATGTACTGGATGAATGGTTGAAGGAAGGGTTTGTTTATGAAGGGTTATATAGTGGGATATTACAATTTATATGGAAGAAAGACAGGAATAATGAAATAGAAGACTGGAGTTTCATGAGACTAAATAATACAGGTTATAATTTTTTCATGAGAATAATACGGAGGACAATAGAAGAAGGATGAGAGATATTATGGTAGAAAGTATATCTGGTGTAAAAGGGAAGGTATGTAAGAATTGTGATTAGCTGGGAGAGAAACTGTGGATGATATAAGTAAAAGGAAGGATGTGCAACTTATGGTAGCTGGTATTAGCAAGGCATTTGATACAGTAGGACATGATGCTTTGTAGGATGCTATGGAAATGGATGGAATACATAACAGAATTAGGAGAGTGTGTATGTCAGCATATCCAAATAACAGAATGAGAATGTTAGTGAATGGATGGCTGAGTAAAGAAATATGCATGAAGTGGGGTATAAGACATGGATGTCCCATGAGTGTCAGCATATCCAAATAACAGAATGAGAATGTTAGTGAATGGATGGCTGAGTAAAGAAATATGCATGAAGTGGGCTATAAGACACGGATGTCCCATGAGTGTCAGCATATCCAAATAACAGAATGAGAATGTTAGTGAATGGATGGCTGAGTAAAGAAATATGCATGAAGTGGGCTATAAGACACGGATGTCCCATGAGTGTCAGCATATCCAAATAACAGAATGAGAATGTTAGTGAATGGATGGCTGAGTAAAGAAATATGCATGAAGTGGGGTATAAGACACGGATGTCCCATGAGTGTCAGCATATCCAAATAACAGAATGCGAATGTTAGTGAATGGATGGCTGAGTAAAGAAATATGCATGAAGTGGGGTATAAGACACGGATGTCCCATGAGTGTCAGCATATCCAAATAACAGAATGAGAATGTTAATGAATGGATGGCTGAGTAAAGAAATATGCATGAAGTGGGGTATAAGACACGGATGTCCCATGACTGGGATATTGTTTACATTGGTGATGAATGCGATAGTGTCTGGAGTAGCTTATACAATCAAAGATGCTAGATATGTGATGTAAAAAGATATAGTGATTCCAGTAGTTTTGACATATGCAGGCAATATAGTTGTAGTTGCTAAGAAGAAAAATGGAGGGGGTTTCTATCAATGGATGTTTAAAGTAAATGGGAGTGACCTTGAATAAAGATGGTTTGGGTGAAAATTGTGTGTGTGGGGGGGTGTATTGATGTATTTTTCAATGAATGAGGTATTTTTCCTAGGGATAAAATTTGGGAAAATTATGTAGTTAAGATGCAATATGAGGGTATGATAAAATAAATGAAATACACATATCTTCTGTGGAGGATGTATAGATTAGCATTCAGGAAAAAAGTTTATCTGGTGAATTCTGTATTAATGGGAAAATAGCATGTATAACAGATGTGGGTACTTACATATTATTGCAACCAGATTTTCGTGGCAATAGCTGCTGGTGTCTGATCATGAAAAATGTCTGTTAATGTTGTTAAAATGTAATGTAGTGTGTATCAGGGCCAGGTGGTATAGGGTATGGAATGTACAAAAAAACTAATGAACTGGCAAAGAGGGTACTTTGTAAATGTACTGGATGAATGGTTGAAGGAAGGGTTTGTTTATGAAGGGTTATATAGTGGGATATTACAATTTATATGGAAGAAAGACAGGAATAATGAAATAGAAGACTGGAGTTTCATGAGACTAAATAATACAGGTTATAATTTTTTCATGAGAATAATACGGAGGACAATAGAAGAAGGATGAGAGATATTATGGTAGAAAGTATATCTGGTGTAAAAGGGAAGGTATGTAAGAATTGTGATTAGCTGGGAGAGAAACTGTGGATGATATAAGTAAAAGGAAGGATGTGCAACTTATGGTAGCTGGTATTAGCAAGGCATTTGATACAGTAGGACATGATGCTTTGTAGGATGCTATGGAAATAGATGGAATACATAACAGAATTAGGAGAGTGTGTATGTCAGCATATCCAAATAACAGAATGAGAATGTTAGTGAATGGATGGCTGAGTAAAGAAATATGCATGAAGTGGGGTATAAGACATGGATGTCCCATGAGTGTCAGCATATCCAAATAACAGAATGAGAATGTTAGTGAATGGATGGCTGAGTAAAGAAATATGCATGAAGTGGGCTATAAGACACGGATGTCCCATGAGTGTCAGCATATCCAAATAACAGAATGAGAATGTTAGTGAATGGATGGCTGAGTAAAGAAATATGCATGAAGTGGGCTATAAGACACGGATGTCCCATGAGTGTCAGCATATCCAAATAACAGAATGAGAATGTTAGTGAATGGATGGCTGAGTAAAGAAATATGCATGAAGTGGGGTATAAGACACGGATGTCCCATGAGTGTCAGCATATCCAAATAACAGAATGCGAATGTTAGTGAATGGATGGCTGAGTAAAGAAATATGCATGAAGTGGGGTATAAGACACGGATGTCCCATGAGTGTCAGCATATCCAAATAACAGAATGAGAATGTTAATGAATGGATGGCTGAGTAAAGAAATATGCATGAAGTGGGGTATAAGACACGGATGTCCCATGACTGGGATATTGTTTACATTGGTGATGAATGCGATAGTGTCTGGAGTAGCTTATACAATCAAAGATGCTAGATATGTGATGTAAAAAGATATAGTGATTCCAGTAGTTTTGACATATGCAGGCAATATAGTTGTAGTTGCTAAGAAGAAAAATGGAGGGGGTTTCTATCAATGGATGTTTAAAGTAAATGGGAGTGACCTTGAATAAAGATGGTTTGGGTGAAAATTGTGTGTGTGGGGGGTCTGTATTGATGTATTTTTCAATGAATGAGGTATTTTTCCTAGGGATAAAATTTGGGAAAATTATGTAGTTAAGATGCAATATGAGGGTATGATAAAATAAATGAAATACACATATCTTCTGTGGAGGATGTATAGATTAGCATTCAGGAAAAAAGTTTATCTGGTGAATTCTGTATTAATGGGAAAATAGCATGTATAACAGATGTGGGTACTTACATATTATTGCAACCAGATTTTCGTGGCAATAGCTGCTGGTGTCTGATCATGAAAAATGTCTGTTAATGTTGTTAAAATGTAATGTAGTGTGTTTTCTTTACGAGTACAGATTGTTTTCTGGGCTGCTATCAATGGAATTTACAAAACATACTGTTGTTGTTTCTTCATGTTGTTTACTGGCAGCATGTTGCTTCCTGCAAGTCTGCCTGCTGAACGATCCTTCTTTGTGCCAGCAAGTGCCGTCAAGTGACGGTCATACATTCATTTGGGAATCATAGCTGAGACTACTTTAAAAATACGAGACAGAAATGTGGGCACTGCAGAGGTTAACATGTGCTTAGATGCGTGAAAGGGAATGGGGACACAGACATGTTAAAAAATAAAAGAAACATAAACCGTTACATACGAAATGCAAGAAACGACTGTAGCTCATCGTAAGCCCATTCATGTCTTCTGGTGTGCATTTTCTTAATAACTAATTTATTGTAATTTCAAAGTAGCTGTTAGACCCTTTGTAGAAATTGTGTCCCTATCTTGTGTGGGTTACAGTTCACAGGCATCATGTATTATTAAGAAAACACACAGCAGACGACATGAACGGGCTTACAATGAGCTACAGTTGTTTCCTGCATTTTGCATGCTTTCCATAGCAGCCATGACAATGAACGCATGCGTCTGAAACGCACGCAAATCAGGAAGAGGAAGTTTTCCAATTCCTCTCTTCCTGAAAGTAATGCAACTGTTTTCCTCAACAATAAGGACTTTGAATAGCCCCTTTCAGTGTTTTCTGCCCTTGTAACAGTTCAGGTTTATCACATTGGCAAGCAACAACATCTGGTTGCGATAATATGTAAGTACCCAAATGTGTATATGATCCCAGAAAAATATGAAAAGAAAATTGTGCAATTGGTGTTTTCTTTTTATGGAGCTGAAGATGAAACCCAGTGAAAGGAGTTGTGTTGTATATGAGTGAGGATGAAGGGGGTTTGGGTTACTGAATCCAGTAGTTCATTCTGCTTCCTTAAACTTCTATAGAGTGGGTGAAGGAAGCGAAAAAATAAACTCAATCATTTTGAATGCTTAAATATTAGTGCAAACATTTCTGGAAGATGATGAGAATAATACAAAGAGAAAAGAGAATATATAAAGGAAGAAATTAAAAATGATTGAGAAAAAACACTAGCATGGAAAAATAAAAATTGATAATCTAGAGAAAGATGCAAGGATGTGGCATAATAAGATGATGAAACAATATTATTATGGAAATCCATTGGAAAATTTACCAGAATAAGTGATTAAAGCAATTAAAGTAAGGAAAAAGTGGTATGTTAAGGTAATAGAGTGTAAGGTTTCCTACGAAGACTGGTAATTAATAAGTTATCAGTAAAGGGGAAGATACCATATAAAAAGAAATTGAAAGTTTGTTTATTTTGTGGGGAGAAAGAGACAACAGAGCATGTGTTTTTATAAGTATAAAAGATTGGGTAAAAGCTGGAAAAAGGTGTATGAAGAAAAACATGTTTGAGAATATTAATGACGTAAACAATATAGATTTGAGTATGATTATGTTATAAAATGCAGAAAGAATGTGTCAGAAGGGTAGGTAAGAATTTATTTTATGTAATATGGGATATTTGGAATGAAAGACTGAATGAAATTTTGTTTAATGGGAAATAGATTTTGTCAGTTATATTGTGAAACATTAGATTATGGTTGTGGAAGAAGAAGTGGGTCAGTTATGAGGCAATAATAATGAGGATGTATGAAAAACGATGAACAGTAAAGAACATCGAAATGTGTACATATGTACCTGTAAATATGTATATTTTGTAAATGTGTAAAAAATATCTTTATGTTATGTTAAACAATATTCCTCTACTCTTTTTCAAAAGGTGCCATGGGATCTTTTACATCCAACTGAGCTACCACCAACTTAAGCAAATGAGTCTCAGTTAAACATCTCTTCTGAAGGACAGCACACTCAATAGTGCAGCAACTCCCTTCTGCTACACTGCCGTGTCAACAATTGACCTACCTGGGAACAGAGCCAACAGCCTTCTGCATCAAAGGGAAGAGTACTTCCTGTCACACCACTGTTACTGCTGCAGAACGTACTGATTTTATATCACATGAGAAGTAATCAAGGGGGGGGGGGGGGTGATCCTTCACAGCTGAATTTTCTGCAGCAGAAACTAAGGGCTTTTGTCATCTTTTCTTGTAATCTGCACTTTTGCTTCCACAGTTAAATAACCTGTAAACAGAAGATGTTTTGTAGACCTGAATACACACACTTTTAGTTTTGAATTATTATGGTCTGCAAATTCAAATGTATATAATTTAAACAAAAAATTACTATTGACAATGGAAAATATTTTACCATTCAAGTTTTCCTTTTTGTATTCATTAGGTGTGACGTGTGACGTGGGGGGTGGAACTGACATAATGGCCTAAGTCTTAACCTCACAGATACAAAATACAGAGTCTGATTTTGACCTGTGGTTATTGACTGGACTTGTAATAAGACCAATAATCTAGTACCTATTCATAAACACAAGAGCAGAGATCATTGGATGGTATTTAGAATCATATAATTTGTTTAACTGATATTAAAAAAGAAGTTATGTACTTACCATAACGTTCCATCTGAGTAGGTAACTTCACTTGTCAGCAACCTGTGGGTATCGGATCCGAATCGGATCCGAGCCGGCAGCTTTATTCAGCTAAGATCCGAGCTCCAAGCTCCTCCTTCTTACCTATAACCCCCTGCCATCCTTCTCTGTCCTCAGATCGAGTTTGCTTAGCCTTATAAACTACTACAATCAGGATCAACTAAACATCCTAACCTGATGTCATCTGGTACAGAGAACACAAGGTCCTAAAAGGGATGAACTACAGGTTAGGGGGACGGAGGGGGTGTTGGTTGCTGACAAATGAAGTTACCTACTCAGATGGAACGTTATGGTAAGTACATAACTTCTTTATCTGAAGTAGTTAACTTCATTTGTTCATCAACCTGTGGGACAGAGTCCCCAGCTACCTAAACTTGGGAGGTCCTCATGGAAGAATATTCCGGAGCACTGCAGAGCCAAAGGACGCCCTTCCTCTGGAAATTAAATCCAGCTTGTAATGTGTAATAAAGGTATGGGATGAAGCCCAAGTGGCTGCAGAACAAATATCATCCAAGGACACCCTTGACCAAAAGGCAGCAGAAGTTGAAATCGATCGAGTAGAATGGGCGTGAACTCCAACAGGTTCTGGTCGGCCAGAACTCTTATATGCAAGAAGTACACATTGTGAAATCCATCATGACCATGTAGCTTTTGACACAGGTTTGCTCAAAAAGGGTTTAGCAAAGGATACAAGGAGTTGCTCAGATTTTCTATGACCAGCAGTCCTGTGTAAATAGAACCTCAATTGTCTGTGCACATCTAAAGAGTGTAATTTGTATTCACCTTTGTTTTAATAATTCGGGAGAAACACTGGTAAATTGATAGATTGATTAATGTTGGACTCAGAGGTGACTTTAGGCAAGAAGGAGGGATTGCTCCTGAGGGAAACTCTATCTTTATGGAAGGCCAGATATGGAGGTTTGGCGCAAAGGGCTTGAAGCTCTGAAACCCTTCTAGCTGAAGTGATGGCAATGAGAAAAGCCGTCTTCCAAGATAAGTATTTAAGATCCACCGAAGCTGCAGGTTCAAAGGGGGGGGGGGGGCAGTAAGAGCCTGAAGAACAAGGGTTAAATCCCACGGAGGAACTGCATCCTTCACAGGAGGCCTTAATAGGAAAGTACATTTTATGAAAGTTTTGCAGATCTTGGAAGAAGCTAATGAACCGAGATCACTTCCCACATGAAAGTGTGAAATTGCTGATAATTGGACTTTGACGGTGGAGGAGCTGGCACCTTGATCAAATAAGTGCGACAAAATCTTTAATACAGCTGGTATCGGGGCTGTAAAGGGATCCATATGTCTATGTTCCGCCCAGATTGAAAAACGTTTCCATTTGCTCTTATAGACCTTTCTGGTAGAAGGTTTATGAGCGGCTACTAAAATAGCTTTAATGGAGGAGGAGATACCGGGAGTCCTAGCTATGAATGGAACTGGATCAACCAAGCTGTGAGCTTGAGATTGTCCAGGTTTGGAGTTATCAACTCCAGGGGGTGAGAAATCAGATCCGGAGTGGGATCCAGAATCCATGGAGGATTGACCAGATGAGACCATAGGCAGGGGAACCATGTTTGACGAGGCCAGAATGGGGCTATGAGGATCACTCTGCTCCTCAACCGATGAGCTTTCTGCAAGAATCTTACCATGAGGGAAAGAGGTGGATAAGCATAAAGTAGACCGGATGGCCAAGCATGGACTAGAGCGTCTCTGGGGGATTCCCCTGGTGGGGGAAGTAGAGCGAAGTACTCGCTGTGCTTTGCATTTGAAGGCGACGCGAAAAGATCGCAACAAGGTTGACCCCACTTGAGGAAGATCTGCTTCGCTACTCTCGAGTTCAGAGACCACTCGTAAGGTGAGAGGATGGTTCGACTCAGCTTGTCTGCCAAAATGTTGGACCGACCTGGAATGTGCGTTGCTATGAGAAAGCGGTTGGTGGTGATCGCCCATTCCCAAACTCTCATGGCCTCTCGACACAGCGGATAGGATCTGGTTCCCCCCTGTTTGTTGATATACCAGACTACTGACATGTTGTCTGATTGAATCGCAATTGTCCCTAAGGGAAGAAGGGCCTGGAGTGCTTGCAACACTAAAAGCACTGCCCTCATCTCTAGGACATTGATGTGCAACAAGGTCTCTGAGTGTGTCCACGTGCCTTGGACGGTTCTGCCCATGCAATGCCCCCCCCCAACCGAGGCGAGAAGCATCCGTGGTCACCGTGGCTTGGGGTGGGGTCATAGAAAAGGGGCATCCTTCCCGGAGATACGAGGATTGGATCCACCAGAGTAGGGACCTCTTGCAAGCATTGCTGAGGGGAATAGCCGTACTTAGCGGATGTTGCAGGATGGACCATTGGATGTGCAATGTCCATTGCAGGACCCTCATGTTTAGATGAGCCAATGGTGAAAGATTGATGGCAACTGCCATGGAACCTAGTGCCCTCAGGACCAATTCCGCTGGGGGGGGGGGCGGGGATTGTAAGAGAGCCATCACATGGAATGTCAAAGTTCGAAGCCTGTCCAGAGTTAGGAAGGCCCTCAACTGGCTTGTATCTAGACTGGCCCCTATGAAATCTAAGGTCTGAGTTGGCTGAAGGGAGGATTTCTTGAGATTGATAGAAATTCCCAGATGAGAGGCCAAGTGAAGGAAGTAATTCCTGGCTGAACAGAGTAGATGCCTGGTGGGGGCGGTGAGGAGCCAGTCGTCTAGGTACGGAAAGACCTGTATTCCCTGAAGCCTCAGGTGGGCCGCTATAACTGCAATCACTTTGGTGAACACCCTGGGGGCTGTGGTGAGACCAAAAGGAAGGACCCTGAACTGAGTGACTGGCTCCCAGCTGGAAGCGGAGAAACCTCCAGGATCGTCTGTCCATCAAAATGTGATAGTACACATCCTTGAGGTCTATAGAGCACATCCAGTCATTCTCCTGTAGGAGTGGGAGAATGGATTGAAAGGTGACCATTTGGAATTTTTCTTTGGCAACCGTTAGGTTCAGAAGGGACAGGTCGAGGATTGGTCTTAAGTCCCCCATATTTTTTGGCACCAAAAAGAACCTGGAGTAGAAGCTTGATCCAGACTGGTCTTGGGGGATGGGCTGGATTGTGCTTTTTTCTAGCAGCTGCTTTATTTCTGCGGCTGCTGCCTCCCTTTGATTGGGTGGGACATTGGGGAGGCTCCAGGGTCTGAGAGGACAATTCAGAAAAGGGATAGTGTAACCTCTGGATATGATTCGAAGCACCCAGCGATCCATTGTAATTGACTCCCAAACTGCTAGGTGCCTCAAGAAGCACCCCCCAACTGCCTCCAGAGTGGAGCAGCAGGGTAACCCCTCAGGGTTGCTGCACGGGCCGATCCGGAAAAGGTTCTCTCAACCCGAAATTCTTTGGCCCCCCTCTGCTTCTGGGTCGGCGTCCACCCTGTCCTCCTCTGCCTCTGAAGGACGAGGGGTCCGGAGCAAAACGGGACTGTTGAGACTTCCGGAACCACATCTTCTTTTGTCCCCTTTGGTTCCTGGAGAAGGACCTCTGGGGAGCCGAGAAGCGGATCCCGACGGCAGACGTCCTCCCGTCTTTCTCGCTCTGGACCAGCATGTCGCTGACGGTCTTGCCAAACAGCAAAGAGCCACCAAAAGGGGCATTTGCGAAGGATGCCTTGAAGGGTTCCGCAAAGTTGCATAGGCGGAGCCAAGCATGCCGCCGTAAGACAATGCCAGCTCCACTAGCTCTAGCGGCTCCTTCTGTGG
Source organism: Protopterus annectens (assembly GCF_019279795.1). NCBI lineage: Eukaryota > Metazoa > Chordata > Ceratodontiformes > Protopteridae > Protopterus > Protopterus annectens. Next base: position 1,465,089,550 of record NC_056745.1, on the reverse strand, counting down.
CATGGGAAAGGAGACGCATAGATGTGTTCGAAATGGACTTAAGAGTGGCCATTTGGGCTGAGAAAACTTTCTTATCCTTGGCCGACATGGACTCTGGGGGCAACCCTGCGTATTCTTTGATGAGATCCCGCTGGAGTCATATCACATGTGCCATGTAGTTCAGTGACCTTACAGAGAAGGTGGCAGAAGCAAACCTCTGCTTCCCTATGTGGTCCATCATCCGCAACTCCTTGTTGGGAGGATGGACCGATGAACTCTCCTGGGCCAGTTCCTTCTTGGTGGCAGCCGCCACCAACATGGCATCTACTGGAGCACCCTTGCTCCAAACCATCCTATCTGTGGGTGGACTAAGAATTTTGTCAGGTCTCTTTGGTATGGGCTCCACAGTGTCTGGTTCCATCCATGCCCTGGTAGTGATCAGATCTACCAGGGGATCAGTGGGATGGGACACCCAAGAGGTAGATGGGCCTGTGTCAAATGCCTCCAGAAACACAGACTATCGGAGGAAGGCTTTTTGGCTGACCACCCCCCTCTAATACGAAGCATTTCCATAATGTCTCCAAAGGAGACGTCCTCGGGGGGTGACCTTGGGGGACTTTCCCCTTCCTCTAAGTCTGTGTCCTCTGTCGGGGCAAAAAAGGGGGTCGAGCTCCCCCCCCGAGGGGGGGGGGCAGGATCACTCCCATCTGCAGTTGGGCCTGGAGAAACCTACGCATCATCCGGTCCATATCTGCATCTGACAAGCTTCTTGTTGATCTTGACAAGGCCATCGAGGCAGGCCTGGAGTGACACCTCGAAGACCTTGAAGGCAACAGGGTCTCCTCCTCCTCTGGCCCCGGGGAAAAACGGGGTGAATGGAGCCGGGAAGGAGAAGGCCCAGAGGCCCTAGGAGAGACTAGCTGCTTCGCTGGCAGAGACGAAGAGGAAGCTTCGGCTCGCCGCTTGTGGTGCTCGTCCTTTTTTCTCTCCCTCCTAGATTCCCTCTCCTCCTGAGCCTCAGTGGGAGGGTGAGTCCCGGCCAGAGGAGCAGGAATGGAAGGTGGCATCACTGCAGTAGCAGCCGGTGCCACCGAGGGAGAAGAGGACAAAGCCGAGTCCGGGGGCAGAAGTCCCGCCAGAATCAACTTCGACCTCCTATCCCTCAAAGCCCTGGGGTTGAAGGCTGCACAAATAGTGCAGCCCGAAGAAAGATGATCAATCCCAAGGCAGATAACACACCGAATGTGGCCATCCGCCGGGGATAGCTTATGGCCACACTCAGTGCATTTAGAAAAGAAAGTTTTAGGGGCCTCGGCCATAGTTGTAAAAGGGCCTAGCCCAAACACACCTTCACACACACGGGAAGAAGGAGACTAGAGTAACTGAAAATATATAAAGTTTTAGCAACAAAAATTAGCAAAATCACCTACAAAGGGGAACAACACTCACTCGTTAACAATTAAACTAAAAACTAGGTAAAAAAACAGAGGAATTTGTCTTCAAAAACTCACAAAACCCTATGACTGGAACTCGTTCTAGGTGCTTGAATAAGCCGCGGCAAATGAGATCTGGGGACAGAGAAGGATGGCAGGGGGTTATGGGTAAGAGGGAGGAGCTTGGAGCTCAGATCTTAGCCAAATAAAGCTGCCGGCTCGGATCCGATTCGGATCCGATACCCACAGGTTGATGAACAAATTAAGTTAACTACTTCAGATTGTACAGTTCCTAATGGTTCTAATAGTTCTACTATTCAAGGCAGTCTGACAAATTCTTGTTAGTATAAGATGAAAGTTCTAAATGGTTTTGTTTTAAAGTGTTTTAGTGATTCCAACTAATATTTCTTTTATTTTTCCACTGTCCATAGTCATTTTTGACTGAAAGTTTTGTAGCATTTTCCTTTGGGCTTTTTAATATATGTAAGGGCTATACCAATACAATAAAACATTACAAAATATAACAAAAATATACAACCAACTCTATAAGCAATGATCTTTAGCAGATACCATGTATAGGTTAAACATCATAATGAAGGTGAAAAACATGTTTAAGGGATCTCTTAAAGCCACCGACTGTTTGAGATATATGTAGCCACTTGAGAAGGTGGCTAATACGGCAGAGCTTTTGCAGTGAAAATCCATGAAGTGCTAATAATTCCAGGAGCACGTTAGAAGTTTTCAAAAAATCTACCACAAGCACAACATAGAGCCTTGATTCGGCGATAAGGAACCATGTCATTATCCTAATAAGGGACACCAAGATTATGTAGGGCTAACCACACTAAACTTAGAATATCAGTTTTGTTTCATGTCCAAACTTGCATTTATTGTAGACTCTGCAGAATCAGAATAAAAGGATGATAATTGTAAGTACAATTTAATAATTAGGCTCCTAAATTCTGCACTACTGCAAATGATCATATTCTGAACATAATTATGCTACATCCTTCTGAGAGGAGACGAAAGCATATAATCTTACCCTGACATCGGGGTCATTGAGGCTTGTGTGTGTGTGTGTGTGTGTGTGTGTGTGTGTGTGTGTGTGTGTGTGCGCGCGCGCGTGTGTGTCAACATTTTTGCCTCTTGTTTCTGTATTTTTCCTGTGATTTCTGACTTCTTTATACTAGCTTATTTTTTAAGTATATGGTCTTGGACTGTTTTTACTGCTTCTGTCTTCACTTTCTGTTCTATTCTTATTAGTATATGACATATTCTTTGTCATTTTTCCAGCATAATCCCTTTGTCTGTCTTTACATACACCACTAGCAATCTTTGTACTGTGGCTTCATATTAATAATTCTGTCTTCCTTCTCTTATTTTTCTATATTCCTTATTTTTCTTTGTTTTGTTGTAATTAACAACCTCCTCTTTTCTTTTGCTTGAGTTTCCGATATGTCAAGGCATCTGATGAAGTCTAGTAGTTTGTTGGTAGCTATGGCTTTTCTGATTACGTTACCCATTACAAAAAACTATACAATATGTGTTTTATTTCTAGTTAATACCAGTATATTCAGTTTCAAGCTAATACTCTTATGTGTATTTCTCTTTGCATGTCCTTCTTGAATTTGTATTCTTCATATGCTACATTTTTATTGGGTGTAGAGAGTGAGTGTTTAGCTTATGTAAAAGATCTCAGAATCTGTCACCAAGTTCTAGTGGTACTTGCATATTAACGCAACCAGGTTGACATACTTGATAGAATAACATAGTTTTGTGTTAGTTATGCATAATCTGAAGAATATACAGTCTGGTATTCAAATTCTTGTCATTATTTAGCAATAAAACTTCACACTGATATGTTAGAAAACCCAAAAATGTATGAGGAACTGACCAAAAATATGAGGCAAAAATCTGGGGAGGTGAAAGATATGTTCATAGGTTCATAGGTGTGTACTAGGCTAATGGCCCTGGAGGCTTTACAAGCCTAGCCCAAGCAAATTGCCCAAGCACTGTGCCACCCAATGTTAGTTCACAGTGCCCCTATCCAGTAGAGCAACTACAATGATCCCTGGGGTGAACTTTCTGTTACCCATCCACTCGTCAAGATTTCTCTTGAAGAGGGCCAGGGAGGTGCTCTGCTTGACATGAATGGAAAGCTTATTCCAGAGTATGGGCAGTCTTTGGGAGATGAATTTGTCCCTTCAGCATGTTCTGTTAATTGTGGTAATGAGGTTGTGATCTCTGGAGCATGTGGCACGGGGGGATTGAGATTTATTTAGGTGTAGCATTTCAAGTAGGGCTGGGTCGGACATGGCTTTGTAAGTCAAGTACTGATCACCTGTAATAGGCGATAAGAGACTGAGAACAGCTGAAGTTTCTTGAGTGTGTCCATGTAGGACATATGTTTAAGGCCTAGGATCCTTTTTGTGACATACTTTTGTGGCCTCATCAACTGTTGTAGGTGTCTAGTCAGGTACATGCCAAACAGGGCGTTATATTCAATAACTGGTCTAATGAGGGATGAGTAGAGAGGAATGATGACCTCTTTCTTCCTGGATGTGAAACCTTTGGTTATAAGATGTGCCATGCAGAAGGACTTTCTGACCACAGTGAGAATGTGGTGGTCGAAAATGAGGTGGCTGTTGACCTGGGTGCTCAGATCTCTTATGGCTCCTTCAGTGTTCAGTGGGCTCCCATCAACATGGTAATTCATGGGAACTGAGTTTATTCCAAAGGGGATGATAACACAGTTTTTGGCATTAAGCTTCAGGCCATGGTTCTGATATCAGTCATTGGCCTCAGGGAGGCCATTTTGTATGATGTCTGCATCACTTGGGGAGTTGATAATTACTCCTAGCTTGCAGTCATCAGCGAACTTGGTCAGCCAGAGTCTTTCTTTGTTGGCCTGGACTTATGAGAAGTAGATGCCAAACAGGAGAGGGCCCAGGACCGAGCCCTATGGGACTCCACTCATGACTGGTCGACAATTAATTGTAATTGAAGTATCTCTGATGCATTATGCTGGGCTACCAGTCTAGAGGTGTGTGTATCCTTTAAGAATATGGAGACACCACCTCCTTTGGAGCTTCCAGACATATTCTGGGGCCGAAAGGCTTGGAATGAGTTGTAGCCAGGGACAGCAGGGGAGCTTTCTATCTTTTTAAACCAGGTCTCCATTACAGCACAGATATCGACATTCTCCATTTTGAGGAAAGCTTTGAGTGAGTGCATCTTGAGATTTTAGACTTCTGGCATTGAGCAGCATGACCCTCAGATTGCATTTGTTTGAGCTGTTATGGTGGAATTTTGGTCTTTGGAACACTGCCTAAAAAAGGCACTATAGGAGTGGCAAGAGCCTTAGACAGTACCCGGAATCCCAGGGGTGACAAATGCAGAACGTCTCTGGCAAAGCATTGAGGTCTGTCTATCATGTCGTCCCAGGCAGACAGATACTGGATCCCCTTAGAATGACACTAGAAACTTAGCCAATTGTTGAAGTCAATCATTTTCTGCTTGTATTGTGGTATCATTCTGGGTGACAATAGAATACTGCTCAGGGCTAGGGTCATACCTGCCTGGGCCACATAATCCGAGAGTTCCATCACATCTCTTTTCATGTAGTCCAGGGAGGTATGTCTCAGGTCATTCACACCCACATGGACAATGACTGAGTCATATATGTACTTGTGGAGTGACCTGAGTGCATGTGTTATGTGATGGATCCTGGCACCTGATAGAAAACTGACTGTCACCTTCTCCTTGTTCAGCCTAGTGAGTGCGACATCAGTGTGCCTCACAGTTGAGTCTCTTATTATTAGTACATTGGGCAAAGTGTTTTGCCTTAAGGGCTTGGGTTGAGGGGCACACTGTGGTGGTGAGCTATGTGTTCTGGGGTTGGTGTTGTGTTGTGGTGGTCGAGTGCATTTCTGTCTCGGGGGGGTCTCTGTTGCTTGGGTAAATTTTTATTGAGAGCCTCCGCGAACATGGGTGTATGGTTTGGGTTTCTATGTGTGGGTTGTGGTGTTTGGTGTTTCAGAGGGCTGTGTGTTCTATGTAGTGAGTTGCAGGTGTTGACCATCTTTTGACTAGCTAGTCCAGTCCTGGTTGGGGCATGCATCGCTTCCAGTTTGGTGATACAAGTGTATCTTTCACATGAGTGTTGGGAGGTAAGAGGAGAGGGTTGTCTGTGTACATTAGACAGTTGCCACACTGTCTCAGAATGCCCAAGTGCACCAGGTTAGCAGGAGAAAGCACAGGAAATTGCCCTACAACCATACCAAGAGGAGTGGTCATAACCGATAAGTACTGGTGCTGTTACTGTGTAGGAACAGCTAGTGTTGATAGCACCTAAGTGTGATACAATAAATGCTACAAAAGCCTGTTAAAGTGCTAGCTGATTACGCTAATTGAAGTGCAAGAAGTAAAAGAACAAGCACGTTCTAAGGGGAAAATTGAAAAGCAGACTTTCTGGCACCGGTAATGGTTTACTTCAGCTGAGCACCACTGCATGGTGTGCAAACACGGGCTTTTAAACCAGAAAGTTTAAAAAGCCCGTGTTTAGGGCTTTTGACACCGATCTAGTGGAGTGTTTTAACAATTTTGACTCTCTTGTATTTCTCTTACATGAACCCAATTTGCCTCACTATTTTTGCCCAGTCCCTCATAAAAATTTAGATTTTCTGGTTAAGTCACAGTGGATAACACATAACAGGCAGTCAGTAATGCCAAAAAGTTAGAGATCCACACCTACTGTATGCTAGTGCACAATTTGCTGTTTCATTAACAATTTAAATTAATTAATGTTGTGTTTTTGTTGCTCATTACTTTTCACTTTGTCCCATATTCTTGAGCAAAGAAGTTAAGAACTATGTCGAAGGCCCATGCTATTATTCTTTTTAATGTATAACAAAGGTTACATGGCAGCTGCTATAGTTATGAAATTGTCTTTCCTAAAACTAAAAAGTTTAAACATACATTTAATTATTTATTTCTGTATGTCAGTGGGGTTACTGTCATTTGGCAAAAGCTCCATTTTCAGTAGATAACCTGGAGTGCAAAAGCAGCAGAGCTAAAGCTATGTGAGGTGACATTTCTTTAACACGAAGCATTACAGCTTAGAAAACCTGTGCTTATTAATTTCCAGTAACCTAACAAGATAAAGCTGCAATCATTCTGGTTACATCCTATCCAATAAAATTATACTTAGCTAAATATATAGCTATTTTGGAAATGTAATTTCCATAACACATAAAAAATGGATTTCCTTACTGAAAAAATCCTATAGTCCAATAGTTTCTCAACCAAGTAGAAGTGGTCATGTTTGTTTTATGCAAACTACCACTTCTATCACCAAAGTATGCCACCCTGGTTGCATTAATACGTAAGTATGGTCCTATTTCCTCATACACATCATATACTTGTGTTCCAGACCTGTATACCAGTGAATCATTTAATGCATCATCTCTGTTCATAGGTTTTTAGATTCATAGATCTTAGGCATGTTGTATAATTCTGGAACCTAGATTTATAGCATTTAGGAATGTTGTATAATTTTGGAATCTAGCTAAACCATTTGTAATGTGTGATCTTGTTAAGCAATAACCCACGTCTGGATGTGTGTAATGTTAGATTTACCCAAGGTTGGTGTGGTTTGGTCATGATGGCAAAGCCCGAGTGACCAAACAAAGACAACCGTAGGTAAATCTAGCATTACCCACACCCAGACATGGGTTATTGCTATTATACAATGACATTATTTAAGAAAAAAAATTACTTACTTTTCTTAAATAATGCCTTTGTATAATACCTGCGTGGTGCCCTTCCGCAGTTTTCTGCTATCCTGGGGCATTTTCTGATGTACTGCGCATGCGTATGCTTACGCAGCACATCAGAGCTGTGTAGATGAAGCAATGGAGAAAGAAAGATCTCCGTTACCTTTTTTTAAAGATATCTCGCTATGTTAAATGTTTAGGATAACGAGATTACAGCAACGGAGATCTTCCATTCTCCATTGCTACCTAACACAAACAAAAAAAAAATCAAGACTTATACTAATGGAAAAAGTCTGGGCGACCAGACCTTTTTCCATTAGTATATGTCGGATTCACAACAGGCACGCTGGTTGGGCTGTCCAATCAGTGTACATGTTTTGTAATACTAATCGGCAGTCATTGTATAATTGTATATGACTAATAATTTTTATAAAATGGTTGCTGGTCTAAGAGCTCCACAATAGTGTGTTAAAAGCTTTAAATATTTTGTGTAACATTTAGCATTTCTACTTCACAGTGCTTTGTTATTTAGATTGGCTCTTCCTGAATGGTGCCTTTTTTTGTGATGTCTACATATCCCCTCTGATTCTGTGGGGATTTTTGTATGGGGCTCTAGTTTCCTTCCACATCCCAAACACACTCTGATAACCTGTGTGATGTCCCCACTCTGGGCCAGTAATCAAGGAGCCTGAATCCTCACCACTGACACTGAAGAGGGACATTCACTTGGAATATAAATTGATACACTCATTATTACTAGATACAAACCAGTCTGCATTAAGCACAATTTCCCTTAACAGCACACAGGAAACACACTCAGTCCGAGGTCTGGATTTCTCTCTTTGTCTCTCCCCAGGTCCCCAGTAAGACTCCATACTGGCACACCTGCAGGGTTATGTCCTTAGCTGAGTGTCCAAGCCAAGTCCTCCACCACTCTCTCTGTGGACCCAGTGCTTCATGTCTCTGCTACAAGTAGCTGACACACACACTCTGAAATTTAATTTTCACACACACCGCTGGGAAAAGCTGGCAGAGATTACTTGCGCTACCAACTTTGCCCAGACTATAAGTTAGATTCACTGCCATCAGTCAGTTACTGTAAGGCTCTTAAAAGGGTATCCAGTTATAGTGAGTGAAGTTAATATTAATACAAATGGTAATGTTGATCAAGCATACAGGCTTTCAAGAGTGTCCAGAAATGTTACCAACAGATATAAGTACTCTCAAAGGTTAAAAAATGTTCTAAAGGACCAGCCACAATGAAAAGTTTAAATATAGTTAATAATAAATAATAAATGAAAATGAAAATACGAAATATCTATTTACAGTAAACACCAGAGTTTCAATCACAGGAAATATTAAAACTAACAGAGCTGGAAAGATTCAAGCAGTTACAGAAAAAACAATACTTAACTAATATCACTATATTTTCCTAAATGATTTAAATAATTACTAACCCTGGTCACTTACTAGAGCAAGGCAAGACCCTGGACCTAACCCACCCACAAATGACAATTACCCTCCCCCTTCCTCTAACCTTTCATCCCCCTACAATATGCTTAAATTTTTCACACTTAATGTCTGGAGTCTCAACAACAAAGCACATCAATTTCAAGCATGGCTAAGTCATAACCAACCTGACATTGTAGCCATTTCTGAAACTTGGCTCAAACCCCACATTTCTCACTCTGAAAGCCTACCCTCTGGATTTCACACTCTTAGATGTGACCGCCCAAAGTAAAAAGGTGGAGGTGTTGCATTAGTCTATTCCAATCTACTTACCTTATTTCCACTACCATTCCTAAATTTGCCAATGCAGAACTAACAGCCGGTCTATTAAAAATGGATAATCACAAAAGCCTCTGTATCATTACCCTTTATACCCCATCCAGAAATAATGTCTCAACCCTTGAAAACATACTCCAATGGGCCTCAGCTAAAATTAACCTTGAAACTTACATACTGGGTGATGGAAACATCGACTGGAATAAAATCAACAGTCCCATACCCTCCCTGTCCATTAACCTCTTTAACTTTACTCAAGTAACCCACTACATCACCAGACCCCATAAAACAAATCCACCAGGATCCACTCCTGACTGGATCTTAGTCACCCATCCAAATAAAATTACCAACTTTGGCACCATCCCTGACTCTATTAGTGACCACCTCCCAGCTTTCATTTACTGTGCAACCACCTTCCATCCACAACAACATTAATATATTCAGACCCACAACCTTAGTAAATTTGACCCCAAACCTTCTTTAATTATCTCAAAGTAATTGGAACATTCTAAAAACCCTTCCACTTGATAAAGCCACAGACCACTTTAATTCTGCTTTCTTAGATGTTCTACATTCCCCAGCTCCACCAAGGAAAAAAAGAATAAAAACTATAATTGCCCCTTGGCTCCCCAGCTCCACCAAGGGAAAAAAGAATAAAAACTATAACTGCCCCTTGGCTTCCCAGCTCCACCAAGGAAAAAATAAATAAAAACTATAACTGCCCCTTGGCTAACCAAAGAAACAAAGCAAATTATGCATCAAAGAGACAAATCCTGGAAGCTTTACCAAAAGAATAAACTTCCCAAAACCCTTCTCCAATATACACAGCTTTGTAACTTTGCAAAAAAACAAATCTTCAAAGACAAAAAATCCTACTACACTAAGCTCCAGTCAAACCATCCCCAAAACCCTAGGCTTTTATGGTACTCCATAAACTCACTCCTCAACCAAGGCTCCAAAAATAACCCCTGTCTGGACCCAAGCAAATCTGACCTTGAATTAGCCTCACTATTCTTTCTTTATAGAGTCAATATCCGACCTAATGAAAACGTTTCCCAACAATGACCCATCTCTCCTACATTCCACTTCATCTAAGTCCCCAAATAATTTCCCACCTATGTTTGAGCTTAAACATGTTTCCACTAACTGCATAAAAAGACATATCCAAACTTAAACCATGCTCCAATGCACCTGACAACATCCCCTCTTCCTTTCTCAAGTCTGCTGCCGATGGTATAGCTCTCCCAATTAGTATCCTAATTAATAGAGCCATAAAGGAGTCCTATGTCCCTAAATTCTGGCATCTTGCCTTTATTCTTCCTCTCCACAAGGGAGGCAAAAACACTAACATTTCAAACTTCCGCCCTATAGCTCTTCTCACTCCAATCTCCAAAATCCTAGAAAAATGCATCCACTTCCAACTTATGCCTTTTCTGACTAAAAACCAACTTCTTACCCCTACCCAACATGGCTTCCGACCAGACCAGGACATCGCACCATAACAGCTCTACTCTCATTCTTAGAAACTGTCAATCAAGTCTGAGATTCTGGGAGCTTGGCATCCACAGTGCTCCTAGATCTCTCTAAAGCATTCAACACTGTTTCCCGTAAGTACCTTCTAAGTCACCTCTCAAACCTAAATCTCTCCCAAAACACTCTTTCCTGGTTTTCAAGCTATCTGTAAGATAGATGTCAGGCTGTGAAATGGAAAAAAGGCACCTCACATTTCTTATGCAGCCCTACCGGAGTACCACAGGGGTCCATCCTCGGACCAATGCTGCTCAATATCTTTATCAATAACTTTCAATCTGCTATTCCAATTGCCAAAGTCATCCAATATGCAGATGACTCAGCACTTGTCTGCTCTGCCTCTAACCTCCCTGAACGCCTATGTAAAACTCAGACTGCCTTCTCAACTACTGAGATCTGGATGTGCCAAAATCACCTTTCTCTCAGTGCTAACAAATCCAAAATACTACTATTCACACCCTCAAATTCTGTCTCTTTTGATAAAAATTCCTTCCAAATCCTTAGCCAGTGCAGCTCTCCAATTGAAGTTGTTCCCTTTGCCTAACTACTTGGTGTAACTGTAGAAAAACACCAAGTTTGACATCCATATTCAGCAAAATATAAAGAAAACCCACCAAAAACTAGGTATGCTATACAGGAACAACCACTTCCTCTCTACTTCTACCAGGCAGACTCTGTCCTCCTCTTACCTCCTTCTCTCCCTTCTGTATGGTGTCCCTCTACTAACTAACCTATCCTCTTCCATCGTGTCCAAACTTGAAAGCTGCTATAACAAAATTTCTAAATTTGACACTAAAGCCCAACATTCCACTCATCACTGTGTTACCCTCCAATCCCTCAACTGGTTAGAATTCACAAATTACCTGGACTTCCTCCAGCTCACTACAGACTAATATTTAATCCAACCAAATGCCCCACTCTAACTAACATTCTTTCCCCATGTACCACAAATAGTACTCTCAGATCTGAACATCAAAACTTAATTACTGTCCATAAACCTAAACATCCTGCTGGACAACTTTATCTCTCCTTCTCCTTAGGTAAATGGAACTCTCTCCCTTCCACACTAAGGACAATGTTAAATACAAACAACTTCAAAACTCAGCTTTACACCTACCTCTCCTCCAAATGGAAATGTAACTGCATTCTCCATACCTAGAACTCTTTAACAAAAGCCCCTGGGAGCTATCCTCCTGGGTTCCTAAGCACCTTATAGCTGGCTATAACATTATATAGCTAATTCCCATATGATCTCTCACACTCTGTAAATATTGTAAATACCTTTTGACTTTTGACTTTAACTGTGTGAATTTGTTAAAATATATCTGCACAATATTTTTCCACTATTGGCAATATTTCTCACGCTTTATATTATTTGATATGTATTTGTACTTGTACTTTTATTTTTATTGGACTGCTATCTTTACCGTAATCTGTTTTATGGAGCTTTTCTCCCTGGGCCTCCACTGAAAACAGGCTCTCTGGGCCCAGTGGACTTCCCCGGTAATCAAACTGGAAATAAATAAATAAATAAATAAATAAACAAATAAATAAATAAATGTCAGGTTCCAAGAAATAGACTGCTCCTGAGACTTCTTTCTCACCTAATATTAAAACATGATTTCTGCACAGAATGACATCAAATACATCTGGTCATCTGACTTCTGGTTCCCATGCAATCCCTCAGTGCTAGAAGCTGTCAGGATTTATCACAAACGTGTCAATAGTACACACACACAGAGCCTTGCTAAGATCTGCCTGCAGCTCCTGGAAGTCATAAAACAATTTCAAACCTCCATTCTTTCAGAGTAGCAAATAGTTCACCCCAATGGCAATGCAAAAAGCTTCCAAGTACAGACTTTTTGTTTCTGGCTGTATTCAAAACTGTGAGATAATATCTTTATGACCTAGCCCAGTATTTTAATTTTCTTACTATTTCTCAAAGTCTGGATTGAGATTATATCTTCTCTTCCAGTATCATCTGTTACAATATATAGATTTAAACAGTTACAATAACACATGCACATTTCTTTGCTGACCAACAGGGCACACTGTTCATATATTTTAACACAAGCAGCTTTATAAATACATTTTTCAACACAAGCATCTGTAGAAATCAGTTTGATATACAAATGACATATAATTCTTTACAAAATTCCAACTACCTGTGCTGGCATATGTTACACGTCCACTGCACTACTTCACCTGGCATAGCTAGCAGTACCTTCTATAATCATATCTCTCCTCCTTTGAAGACTCAAGCTAGTTTTTCAAGTGCCCTTTGAGAAACATTGCTTGAGAGGAAAGGAACTGCCTGGGAATAATATAACACATGCCCTGTCTTGACAGCCCATCTGCATTGGCATTGTTAACCGCACTATGGTGTTGCACTGTCATATCACGTGCCTGCAACTCTAGGCTCCACCTTAGTAACTTGACATTTTGTGGGCTGGCTCAATGTAGCTATATTAAGGGAGTATAGTTTGTAACTACAGTGAATTTCCATCCATACAGATAGGGTTGACATTTCTCCAGTGCCCATACCATGGCTAGACATTCTTTTTCTTCTGCTGCATAACATCCCTCCCTAGTTAGGAGTCTATGGCTGAGATATACCACTGGGTGCTCTTCTCCATCTGAGGAAGCCTGTCTGAGTACAGCCCCGCCCCATGGTTCAAAGCATCCACCTGCACAAGAAATTCTTTGCTGTAATCTTGACTGGCTAACACAGGGGGTCCTCCCAAAACCCTTTAAGCTTTTGTAATGTCTGCTAGCAGGCTGGGGTCCACACTATCTTGTCTGGCCTGTTTTTCCTTGTCATGTCTGTGAAGGGAGCAGCTATTGTACTAAAAGTGAGAATGGACTTTCTATAGTACCCCACTGTTCCCAAGAATGCCCTCACCTTTTTAGTAACAGGGACAGGTCACACCTGAATGGCTTCCACTTTGTCAGGTTCTGGCCTGATCTTACCACTCCCCACTCTATGTCTCATGTAGGAGACGTCTGCCATACTCACCTGACACTTACTGGGCTTAATGGTCAACTCTGCCCTTTGCAGTCTGCCTAGACCTTCCTAACATGTTGAATATGTTCTTGTCAGGAATAGCTGTAGATAGCAATATCATCCAGGTAAGCAAGGGCATAACCTCCTGCTCCTGCTAGGCTACACTCTAATAGCCTCTGGAAGGTTGCTGGGGTATTTTTCATCCCAAAGGGCATCTTTGTGAACGTGTATAATCTGAATGGAGTCACAAAATCTGATCTCTCTCTAGCCATAGGAGTCAAAGGCACCTGCCAGTAGTCCTTGTTCAGATCAATAGTGCCCAGATACTTAGTCCCACCCAGCTGCTCTAAGACTTCATCTGTCCTAGTCATGTGGTAAGACCCTGTGTGATTATTTAGTTTCCTGTAGCCCACACAGAACTTGGTGCTGCCATCTTTCTTTGGTACCAGCACCACTGGGGAGACCCAGGGGCTCCTGGATTAGCCCCAGTTCCAACATTTCCTTTATCTCATCACTCAGAGTCTGTTTGACTCGCTCAATATCTTGTAAGGGGCCTGTTTAATAGGCCTTTGGGGTCCTGTATTGATATGGTGCTGCACCAGGTGGGTGCACCCAGATTTGCCAGTAAACATGCCCCCAAACTGCTATAACACTGCTTGGATTTCTTGAACCTGAGTAGGGGATAGCTGCTGGCATATTGCTACCCCTTCCACTGAGGTGTCAGTCCGAGCCTCACTGAAGAAATCAGTCACCAGATCCCCCTCAGACTCCTCCTACTGTCCACTGCAAATACTCAACACCAGAGCCTCCCTATCATGGTAAGGTTTCATCATGTTAACATGGTACAGTTTGTGCCCCCGCCACCTGCCTTGCAGTTCTACCATGTAGTTAACATCACACACCTTCCTTACCACTTTGAAGGATGCTTCCCAAGCCACCTGCAGCTTATTGTGTCTGATAGGAATTAGAACCATCTCCTGCTGTCCCACAACATATTTTCGGGCTCGAGCATTCCTGTCATACCAGACATTTTTCTGCTGTTGGGCTCCTGCCAGATTCTCTTGGGCCAAGCCCATGAACTCCCTAAGCCTTGTACTGAGGTTTAGGACATAGTCCACAACAGACTCCTCGTGGGATTCACATTCACCCTCCCACTCATGAATCAAATCTAAAGACCCCTCTCATGCTATGCTAATACAGCAACTCAAAGGGTGAAAAAAACCTGTGGATTCCTGTGGTACCTCTCTGTATGCAAAGAGCAGATGGGGCAAATGTTTGTCCCACTCTCTCTGAAACTGGTCTGCAAATGTCTGTAGCATGGACTTTAGTGTAAAATTTAACATCTGCACAAGACCTTTAGTCTGGGTGGATAGTCAACTGGCCCATAGACAGGATCCAGGAAGTTAGAATTGGGGAGTCCACTTCTACAAAGAGGCTAGTCATAAGTGGAGTCCCTCAGGGATCAGTCCTTGACCGCTCCTTTTTGGCATTTACTTCTCAGAAGTCAAGGCTAATGTCAATGGTCTCTGGCTGACTAAATTTGCAGATGACTGCAAATTATGAGCTGTCATTGAATCTCACACTGGCACAAATGATCTCCAGGAATGGCTGACACAGACAAACAACTGGTGCCAGAGTCATGGACTAAAACTAAATGCCAAGAAGTGCATAATAGTATCCTTTGGGAAGTCATCCATCCCTGGTAACTGTCATATTGACAACACACCCCTTAGAGTTGACCCAGTAGTCAGGGACTTAGGGACACACATAGATAGTAATCTAGCTTTTGATTGTCATGTGTCTACCATGGTGAGGAAATCATTCTATGTTGCACAACTTATAAACAAAGATATGACATCTGAGTCCTAGGAAGTCATTGTTCCACTGTATTCAGCATTCATCAGACCCATCATTGAGTACAATGCCCTCTTTGGTATGTACCTAACTAGGCATATCCAACAACTGGAACATCCACAGAGGTTCCTGACTAAAAGAATATAGGGTGTAAGTAATATGTCTTATGCAGACCGCCTCAAGACCCTATCCCTGTATTCTGTCTCCTACAGGCTTTTGAGGAGAGGTCTATGCCTGGCTTACAGGAAATTGTCAGACCCCACTCTGATGGGCCTCCTGCATATCCACAAAACAAACAGGACCAGAATGAACCATTCCAAAGACTTAAACTTTGCCTGTGATATAAATAGGACCTGCTGGAGAGATAGGTATGTATCCCAGAGACTACCCCGTCTGTGGAACATGCTCCCCATCCATGTGAAGTCGAGTTCCTCCCTAATCGAATTCAAGTGCAATTTGGGCAATTGGATGGGAAACCAGAAATTCATCCCTGGTTTGGCACCTATGTCTCTGATGCAAACAGGTATCCTATAAATTGTTCATCTCCCAGGCCCATGCTTACACTTATCAAGGGTATCAGAACTTGTCAGAGATTTGGGATGCATGGCTAGGCTTAAAAAGGCCCTTGCGGTCAATAGCCTAGTAAACACCTATGAACCTATGAACATATGGATGGTAGGAGGTTGTCTTTAGATGGTTCAGCGCACAGCAGCTCCACAGACAAGCCAGCAGGTCTGACATGAAATTGTCACTTCTGTTAGTCAGTATTTCTCTCAGGAATCCTACCCTGCTGAAAATCTCTAACAAAGCATTTGCCCCCTTTTCATCCTCAATGGAGGGCAGAGCCACTGTCTCTGGGTATTTGGTAGCATAATCTACTAACACCAGGATATACTTCTTTCCTGTGGAACTTGGGGTACTGAGAACCCATAATATCCATAGGTACCCTCTGAAATGGCTCCTCAATCACAGGCAAAAACATCAAAGCAACTTTGATATTGTCTCCTTCCTTGCTTACTTTTTGGCACTGCTCACAGGTCCTGCAGTACCGTGTAACATCCCTTGCAATCTCAGGGCAATAAACATTCTGCATAATATGTCACTTGGTCCACTTTATGCCCATATGACCTGCAAAAAGAATGTCATGGGATATGACTAGAAATGCCAGATGGTTGGCTCTAGGCACTACCAACTGCTGTATTTGCTCACCCTCTATCCCTCCCTCAGGGGTCTACTCTCTGCACAGTAACCTTTTGTTCCAGTATACCAATTACCCACTTCCTTAAGAATCAGGTGCCTCCTTAGCAACCTCCCTCAAGCCTTGCAATATAGAGTCTGACAGCTGAGCCTGCTTTTCTGACTCTTCCCAGCTCGTCTTCCACTAAAAGTCTGGAATCCTCTGACAGCAGTGCCTCACTGGCAGCCTGGGTACTACCACTCACCTCTGCCCTTGCAGTCATTCTGTCCAAGGGAAAATCAATACCTACCAGCAGATGTGGATCAGCTTCAGGCTCTCTACAGGATAGCTCCCTCCCTGAAATAGCCACACCATCAATGCTGGCTTCAGGTGTGGTGTCTGTCTGGGTCTCCACCAGGCTACCAGACCCACATGCCTGTCTCCAAGCCTGAATGCATGTAACTGCATGCACACAAGGTACTGCATTATCAGAATCATTCCCTGTCAGGACATCTGCAGGGATATCCTCAAACACACCTACTTGCTTTCTTCCTTTTCCACCTTCCCAGTCAAGGTGATCCCTAGCCAAAGGCATTTAAAATGGGGTCACTCCTAAAGCTCTGACTGAAGTGGACTGCCCAACTAAGTACTGCTCCTTTTTAACCACTGCAGGCTTTACAGTGGTTATGTTAGAGGTTGTGTCTCTCTTAGCTGTTTTCCATCCACAAAGATTGGATATGAACTCTTGCGACAGTTTGGTACACCTGATGTCTCCAGACAGCTTACCACGGGTATACTGTTATTACCACTTGCTGGATCCCCCAACCTTTTTTCCTCAGCTTGCCTCCATGGACATCTAGATGATCAAAAAGTCCAAAACAAAGGAGAGTGAAGAAAACACAGTGTAAACTTTATTAAAATGTATAAAAACAAGATAAAACTATGGATAAGTGCTTTCGGCTTCAGCCTTCTTTAGATCCATATTAACTCACACCCCATCGGATGTTATATAAAAAGGTGTAACCAATCAAAATCATTTTCTGAGGTGATGCCTCCTCAGGATCGGCTTCAGGGGGAGTATTTCATTCAGTTCTAGTTCTCGATCACCCCTTAGATCAGCTATACATCTGGCTTCTTCCACTTCAGTAAATTCTTTTAAATTCCCCTGTCTAGGGTTAGAATATATTATTTGTAAAACCATAAAACAGAAGCTATGATTATCATGTTGTAATATATGTTTAGACAAAGCATTGGTGGTGACTTGCGTAGGTTCATAGCTTCATAGGTGTGTACTAGGCTAATGGCCCTGGGGCCTATACAAGCCTAGCCCATAGGATTACCCTGGCATTGTGCCACCCAACCTTAGTTCCCAGTACCTCTGTTAAGTAAAGCCACTGGAGTGATCCCTGGAGTGAATTTTCTATTTCCCATCCACTCATCATGATTTCTCTTGAAGAGGGCCAGTGAAGTGCTCTGCTTGACATGTGTGGGAAGTCTATTCCATAGCATGGGCAGTCTCTGGGTTATGAACCTGTCCCTCCAGCATGCTCTGTCGATTGTGATAATGAGGTTGAGGTCTCTGGAGCATGTGGTGTGGAGGGACTGGGATTTCTTTAGATGTAGCATTTCTAACAGAGCTGGGTCAGACATGGCTTTATAAGTCAAGCAAAGATCACCTCTAAGTAGGTGATATGAGACAGACAATAGTTGAATTGTTTTTAGTCTTTCCATATAGGACAAATGTTTAAGGCCCACGATCCTCTTTGTGACATACTTTTGTGGCCTCTCCAGTTGCTGCAGGTATTCATTGAGGTACGTGCCAAATGGGGCATTGTACTCAATGATTGGCCTAATTGGGGAAGAGTAGAGGGAGACAATGACCTCTTTCTTCCAGGATGCAATGTCCTTAGTAATGAGATGCGCCACATAGAAGGACTTCCTGACTACAGTGGCAGTGTGGTGGTCAAAAGAGAGGTTGCTGTTAACCTGTGTCCCCAGATCTCGTATAACGCCTTCTGTGTTCAGTAGACTATTATTGATGTGGTAATTCATGAGAACCAGGTTTTTCCCAAAGGGGATGATGACACATTGTGTGCCATTGTGGTTCTGACACCAGTTGTTGGTCTCAGTGAGGCCTTTCTGCAGGATGTCAACATCACCCAGGGAGTTAATAATAGCTCCCAACTTGCAATCATCTGTGAACTTAGTCAGCCGGAGTCCCTTTGTGTTGGCCTGGGCTTCAGAGAAGTAGATACCAAACAGGAGAGGACCCAGGACCGAACCCTGTGGGACATCACTCATGACTGGTCGGCTACTTTCACACTGTGGGTTCTATCTGTGAGCCAGTTTGCAACCCACCTAGTGATACAGGGGTTGATGCCTAGCTTAGTGAGTTTTTCTATGATTACTGAGTGGGGAATGGTATCAAAGGCCTTAGCCAGATCAAGGTAGGCTGTATGAACCACCTTGCCTTCATCCACAGCTCTGGTGACTGACTCAAAGAAGTTGACCAATTTGAGCAGGCATAATCTACCCTTCACAAAACCAAAATGTGTGGGACCCAGAGTTTGGAGATTCCCTACATCCTTGTTTATTAGGTTCATGATGATGCATTCCTAGCTTTGCATATCAGACTCATCAGGCTAATGGGGCAATAGTTGCCAGGATCTGTAGTCCCTCCTCCTTTGTGGAGAGGTATGACTGTTGCAGTGCGCCATTCAGTAGGGACAAAGCCTGAAGTGAGGCTGTGACTGAACAGAGCACACAGGTGAGGTGCCATTTCAGTCTGTAGTTCATGTAGAACACAGCCAAAGATATTGTCAGGTCCCATAGAAGCTGTATTCTTGACCTTTGACAGTGCTGTTTAACCTATGCAGCAGTAATACTGAGTGCCTGGTAATCTACTGGTATTGTGACTGGTCCTGTGGAGGAGAGGTAAAGTTGGCACTAAATCTATCTGCCAGTATACTGGGAATATCTGTTGGCTCAGTATAGGAGGTACCATTGTGCAGTAGCTCAGAGCAAATCTGGGTATTGCCATGGAAATTCTTTACATAACTATAGAAGACCTTGTGGTTGTCTCTACTATCTGCTGCAATTCTGTTTTCATAGCTAGCTTTAGAGGATTTGATGAGGGATCTCAACTTTTTGTTGAGGCTGTTTATGGCAGAGGACCACCAGATTGTCTTCCTTTTTTTGGAGGAGAGCATCTTGGTCCTGTTGGGTATGGCGAGATCCATGCATTTGTGTACATGTTTGTACAGTTAATTGGTGTATGATTCAGCTGTAACTGACCTCCATTTGCATGGTTGCCATGAAGTTAGCTACCTCTGTTTTTAGAACCCAAAGTTAGCTTTGGAGAAGTTTTTCATGGTGGTTACCTTTCCGGGGTGGTGAGAGATGTGGATTTCCATGTTGATTAGTTTGTCGTCGGATCTAACCAGGGGAGGAGTTGACTATTGGTGTAGAGCAATAGTCGTCCATGTTAGTAATGACCAGGTCAAGGATGTTGCTTCCTCTACTGTGGGTAAGAATGAACTTGTCCAGGGCACTGGAATTAATGAATTCCAGGAAACATTGGGCAAGCGTATTGATACATGAGTAGTTTTCCCAGTTAATGGAGGGGTAGTTGAAATTGCCCAGTATGAGAGTGTTAGGTTGGACCTTAATATTCTCCAGGGTGCTTAGGAACATGGAGTATGTGTCTTGTGACATGAGTGGAGACCTATAGCAGGCTACATCCTGAATCGCTGTCTTACCCAATGTTAACTGCACCTGAAGTATCTCAGATGCGTTATTTTGGGCTACTAGTCTGGAGGTGTGCACATCCTTTATGAATATGAAAACACCACTGCCTTTGGAGCCTCGGCCCAAGTTCTTGGGCTTAAAAGTGTGGAATGAGTTATAGCCTGGTAGTGCAGGGGTGCTTTCTGCTGCCTTGAACCTGGTTTCTGTTATGGCACAAATGTCAATGTTCTCCATTTTAAGCAGTTCTTTGAGTGAGTGCATTTTGAGATTTAGACTTCTAGCGTTGAGCAGCATGACTCTCAGATTGCATTTGTTTGTAGCTGTTACAGTGGTAGTTTGGTCTTTGTAACACCGCCTAAAAAAGGCACTATAGGGGTGGCAAGAGCCTTGGCCTGTATCCAGAAGCACAGTGGTGACAGATGCAAGCCATCTCTGGCAAAACATCGAGGTCTGTCAGTCATGTCATGCCAGGCAGACAGATACTGGATCCCCTTAGAATGACACCAGAAACTTAGCCAATTGTTGAAATCAATAATTTTCTGCTTGTACTGTGGTATAATTCTGGGTGATGGTAGGATGCTGCTCAGGGCTAGGGTCATACCCACCTGGGCTACACAATCTGAGAGCTCCTCCATGTCACTTTTCATGTTGTCCAAGGAGGTATGTCTCAGGTCATTCACACCCACATGTACGACAGAGTCATATTTGTACCTGTTGTTGAGGGACCTGAGTGCGTGCATTATGTGGCAGATTCTGGTGCCTGACAGGCAGCTGACTGTTACTTTCTCTTTATTCAACCTAGTGAGTGAGACATCAGTGTGCCTCACTACTGAGTCACCTATGACTAGGGTGTTGGGCATGCTCTTTTGCCTTAGGGGGTTTGCTTGAGTGGCATGCTGTTTTATTAGAGTTATGTGTCTCATAATTAGTGTTGTGTTGTGGTGGTCAAGTGCGTTTCTGCTTGGAGGTCTTTGCTGTTTGTGTAGATTTTTATTAAGAGCCTCTGCAAAGGTGGGTGTGCGGTTTGTGTTTTTATGTGAAGGCAGTGCTGGTGTGTGTTCTGGAGGGCTATGTGTTCCATGTGGTGTGGTGCAAGTGTTGACTTTCTCCTCTTGAGCAGCTATTCTGGTCTTGGTTGGAGAGTGTGTGGCTTCCAATTTAGGTATATAAGTGCATCTTTCACAAGTCTGGGTGTTGGGAAGTAAGAGGAGAGGATTGTCAGTGTACATGAGGCAGTTGCTACATTGCCTCAGGATGCCCAAGTTCACCAGGTTAATAGGAGAAAGCACAGGGAACTGATCTTTAGACATGTCTGGAGTGGTGGGCATTAATAATACGTACTGGAGCTGTTTACTTGTAGAATGTTTAGTGTTGGTAGTACATTTTGTGCTACAATAATTGCAGCAAGAAGTCTGGTAAAGTGCTAGACTAATAAGCTAGTAAAAGTGCAGTAGAGGAGAGAACTAGCAGATCTAAGGAAAAAAATGAAGAGCAGACTTTGGCACTGCTCAGAAGTTTATGAACAGTCCTGGATATAGCAAATCTGTATCTGTATCTGGACTAGACTAGTTACAGAAAATGTGGGAAACAAGCACAAACATGGGCTTTTAAACCAGAAAGTTGAAAGAGATGGAAAAACTGCTCAAACGGCCAATAAACTACAATTTCTGGGCCAGAAACCACTCCACTTGTGGTAGATAGGCTACCTAGTGTTTACCACTCCCACTGGTAAGATAGAAGGCTTCCCTCCAACACAGAAAGGCTTGGTGAGCTCAGAAGCCTACAAACAGTCCTGGATACAGCAAATCTGTATCTGGACTAGACTAGTTACAGGAAAGGTGGGAAAAGTGCAAATGCAAGCTTTTAAACCAGAAAGTTGAAAGAGATGGAAAAACTGCCCAAACAGCCAATATACTACAATTTTTGGGCCAGAAACCACTCCTCTTGTGGTAGATAGGCTACCTAATGCTTACCACTCCCACTGATAAGCTAGAAGGCTTCCTTCCAACATAGAAAGGCTTGGGGGACTCAGAAGCTTACAAACAGTCCTGGATACAGCAAATCTGTATTTGAACTAGACTAGTTACAAGAAAGGCAGGAAACAAGCTTATAATTTTTTTTTTAGTAAAGTGGAAAGGGAGAAAGGAGGAGCAGAAGATAATTCAAGGTTAAGAAACTAAGTGGGTTGGCCTTCTCAAATGTTCTCTTTGTATTAGATAGAATGAACTAATGACTCTAAGTTGACAGTCTTTGAGGTATAAAAAACTAGGACATTTCTTGCAGATTGTGCCATAAATGACAGTTTTAGTCCCACAATCAGCAAAAGTCTTCAGAATATAAGTTCTATGTGTCACTGGATGTTGAAAACACCGTGACTGGGTAATATAAGGACATGGTGTACAACGGCCACATCTGAATGTTCCATGTCTCTTGGTTGAGGTACTCTTCCGATCTATATAATTGTCCCTATAAATAAGCTGTTTTAAATTCTTTTTAAACTTGAAGCAAAATCATGGATGGTCTCCAACTATACTCTTGATAGAGTCATCAGCCATCAGGATCTTCCAATTATTCCTTACTATATAACATACTTGTTTTATATCCTGACTGTATGTAAGTGTACATCTCATTATAGGATGTATATCACTCCTTGCACCCTTACTATCATATGTCTCATCCCTGTTAAAATATGGCTTTCTTCTAGTCTCCCTTTGTTGTTGTACTTCTAATGCAATATTATCAACCTCTGCATCTTTATAACCCCTCTCACATAATTGTTTTTTTTGTCTTCTGTATATCTTCTTTATATTTTTCATTCTTCATATTCAACCTGGAGATATGGATAATTTGACTATTTATCACCTGTGGACATATATGCGCAGGGTGCATGCTGGATTGATGTAATAGACTATTCCTCCAACAATGCTTTCTATATACTTGAGTCTCAGTGGAACCATCCACATTCTTTTGCAGCGTTACATCCAAAAAGTCTATCCAATGTGGGGAACTATTCACATCAAAGTTTAGAAAAGTAGTGGTAGATCTGAGATAATCTATGAACACATGTAATTGTTGGTCATTTCCATCCCAAAGAAGGAATATGTCATGTACAAACCTTCTGTAAAACAAAATATGTTTCTTCCAAACGTTGCATTCATTAAATACAAAATCCAATTCACATTGTGCCATCACAATGTTGGAGTATGAATTGGCACAGGATGTGTCCATCACTACTCCCCATTTTTGTATGTAATATTGATCTCCAAACAAGATGATGTTATTTTCCAATATGGTCTCCAATAGGGAACATACTTGTGTAATTTCAACATTGCTGTATTCTCCTTGTGTGATGAGAAACCTCCTTGCTGAGTCAATCCCAAACACATTGGGAATGACTGTAAATAAACTCCTGACATCCATGGTAACCAACAGCACCCATCCATGCATGATGTATGTGTGGCAATAACCAGATAAATACCTCAAAAATCTTCTGTATCTCTCAAGACTGTAATAGGTTTAACCAGTACTTCTCTTAATTTCTTTTCAATGTAAATAAATAGGGATTCTGTGGCCCAAGCATCCCCTGACACTATAGGATGAATAGGAGGATCTACTGGGTTCTTGTGGATTTTGGTAGGCCTTTTATAACTGTTATCACTGGATCTTTAACTTGAAAAAAGTTGTATAAGTCTGGAGTAATCAAGTGTGTGATCATAAGATCATATAAATTACCTTCAATACCATGGACAACCTTGTGAAGTTCATACCTCTGTAGAGATTTATATGTATTTTCATCACTCAATAACTCAAACATTTTCATATTGTACCAGCTTCTATCCATAACCACCGTTGCTCCACCCTTATTTGCTGGCCTGGTTGCTATCTCTTTATTATTCATCAGTTGTTTCAATGCAATTCTTTCACCTTTACTAAGATTGTGAAATCCCTTTTGTTTATTATCGTGACATAGCTGGAACACCTCATTCTCACAGGTCTTCACAAATGCATTAACCACTGGGTGGGGTAAAGGAACCATCGTACTGGGTTTCTTAAATGCCATATCTGTTAGATCATTACCAATGCCTTTGTATCTGGGAAATGTTGTTTTAGAGTCACATGCCTTGCAAAACATTTAATATTGAACACAAATTCATTAAATCTGGATGGTGCCACTGGTATAAAGGACAGTCCCTTACTTAAAAGATTACTTTCCATATCATCTGATGGATAGTCTGATAAATTTGCTACCAAGTTCAGTTCATTATTTATCTGAGAGGTTACATAGATATTTTCCATTTTTCCTTCTGTCCCTGCTATGTGATTGGTCTTTTCTGTGCTGCTCTCTCTGTGTCAACAGAATCGGGAGTTCTGAAAAAAATGTCATTTGTGGAATGTTATCCTTAGGCTGAGCTCCTGCTGGCCAGCTACTAGTACAAGCTTGTACGTCATTAATGTCATTAGAGGCATCTCTTGTGTTTAAGTTGCCTTCATTAGCATTCCCCATCTTGTTTACATACACTGTCTTACTCACCAATTTATTATTCTTCAGCAATTGTATAACACTTCTCTGACCTTGTGTGTCTTGCCACCTTTTTTCTCCCACATGATTTACATCATTATCTCTCGATATATTAGTTTCAGTTTATCCATCCTGTTTGTTATATGTATCCTCCTTCAGCCATTCAAAAATATGTAGTTTAAAATTATTATAATCACAAGTTAAATTCTTGATCTTTAGGTTCTTCATTTTCGCATCATACAACTTTAGCTCATGCTGCAGATCTGAAATGTATTCAAAATTGAATCAGGAAGATCCACCCCTTCCAGCTTAGGGTTACCACCTGTCCCTCTTTGCGAGGGACAGTCCCTCTTTGGGCAATTGTGTCCTGTGAAAAAAAATTAAAAAATGGCTAATGTCCTGAGATTTTAGGACAAAAATATTTCCCAAGCTTTCTTTAATAGTTTCATAAAACAGTTATATACTGGATCTAAAACACGTAAATGTTATATAAACTAGCATAAGCAACGCAAATGCTACAAGAATAATATTTTATTTTGGCAAAAAAGTGAAGTTCTGTCCTTTGCACCGGCTGTGGATATGATTTGTACTGCAATATTTCATGATTCTATAAAAAAAGTCCCACTTTGGGCATTTGAAAAGGTGGTAACCCTATTCCAGCTCCTTTTGCTTAGTCTCCAAAAGCAGTTCAAACTCCTCTCTAGTGGTGTAAAATGTTCAACAAGAGTTTAATATTCTTAAAACTAGTGTTCGAATTCATTTCCTGCCTTTTTGTCAGCAAATCTGGATATGTATTTCCATATGAAGATATACATTTAACACGCAATCCTCTAGGCACTATATTGTAGTGCAGACATGCTTCTAAGTGGAAGCATTGCCACTGTAGCCTCTTATGTTTAAAATCTGCCACTTCCACTTGTTTATATACAACATTAAACTGTTCAACCAATACATTTGGAGGATCATTAAGATGTTCTATAGACATGAAACTCAACTATAGTAATGGGCTACTGTTCTTATTGCATAAAAACATCTCTTTAACAGTGTAGTTCTTGTTCCTACTTCTGTTAGGCAAAATCATCTCTCTTTCAGGGCAATATTCCAATTCCAAACTGCTTCCTTCTGCCATGCCTGATAAGACAGGAAAAACATGTATCAGGAAATAAAAAAGAAGTTTAATCAGTAGATGCTCTCCATAAAAGTAAATCCAAAAGTCCAAAAAAACGGAGAGTGATAAAAACACAGCAAAAACTGTATTAAAATGTATAAAAACAAGATAAAACTATGAATAAGCACTTTCAGCTTCAGCCTTCTTCAGATCCATATTAACTCACAACTCACTGGATGTTATATAAAAAAGGTCTAACCGATCAAAATCATTTCCTGAGGTGATGCATCCTCAGGATCAGTTTCAGGGGGAGTGTTTCATTCAGTCCTGGTTCTTGATCAGCCCTTAGATCAGCTATCCATCTGGCTTCTTCCAGTTCAGTAAATTCTTTTAAATTCCCCGGTCTAGGGTTAGAATATATTATTTGTAAAACCATAAAACAGAAAATATGATTATCATGTTGCAAGCATTGGTGGTGACTTTACTCCTGATGTCTCACAAGTGTACTTGCATCCTAATTCTAAGTTGACAGTTAGTCTTTCCAATATAAAAGGACATTTCTTGCAGCTTGATGACTTTTGCTGATTGGGGGACTAAAATGTCATTTATGTCCCAAGCTGCAAGAAATGTTCTAGTTTTTATACTGGAAAGACTAACTGTCAACTTAGAATTAGGATGCAAGCACACTTGTGAGACATCAGGAATAAAGTCATCACTAATGCTTTGTCTAAACATATATTACAGCATGACAATCATATTTTCTGTTTTATGGTTTTTGTTTCCTGATATCTATATGATACATGGCCCCACTAGTTACATTTAAAACAGTTAACCATTGATCCTGGCCATGTACCTCAACTAGAGGCTTCCCCTGTTACTGGTGGACTCTTTTGGGGTGGTTTAGGCTGCCCACCATGGGTTCCCTTATAGCCATGTGCAGCACTGGGTATCCCCTTCCTGTGAAGTGATGCCCTGCTTGCTAAGTAGAGATCCCCCTTTTCCCCAACTTAACTGCAGAGTTACACTCTTGGTAGGCCAACCAGATTCTCATGTCTTCAGGCAAAGTGCTAAGAGTGTGTTCTCTCACCAAACAGTCTGGCAGCCCTTCATAAGTGGTGATCTGACACACACCCACTCACCCACCTATGAAAATATGTGCTTTTGTGGATCCTGTTTGGGCATCCTGCAGACTACTACAATACCGGAAATGAGAAGGAGAGACTTTTTGTTGATTCTAAGTATCTTTGTGGCTTTTTCTAGACTGTTTTTGCTTATCACACTTTAAAAGACATTTGTACTGTGGTGCTATTGATATTTCTGCTGCATTTTACTGTTAAATCATCTTATTGTGTGTGCACTTTCATTTTCAGCTTAAAGTTAATTTAAACTGCATTTACTGCTGTAGGCTTCACACTCAAGTGTGACCATCTTTTCTGTGCATAATTACTGTTAAATTGCTTTATTCTGCTTAATTTCTCAAAAAAAATACTATATGTTTTGCTCTTTTCCCACCTTTTCCTATACTAGAATAGTCCGAATCCCAGATTTGCTGGTTTCAGGACTTTAGTTTGTGTTTCTGAGTTGTTCAGACCTTGTTGTGGTAGTGGGAAGTCTTTCTGTTTATCAGTGAGAGTGGTAAGCATTGAGCAGTCTATCTGTCACAAGAGGAGTGGTTTCCAGCTCTGAAATTGAACCTTATTGGCCGTTTTGTCTGATTCCTATCCCTTTCAACTTTCTGAGTTAAAAACCCATGTTTGCACGGGTTTGCACTCCGTGGATCCTGTTTGGGCTTCCTGCAGACTACTACAGCACAAGAAATGAGAAGGAGAGACTTTTTTCTGATTCTAAGTATCTTTTTGGCTTTTTCTAGACTGTTTTGCTTATCGCACTTTAAAAACAGTTTATACTGTGTTTCTGTTGATATTTTTGCTGCATTTTACTGTTAAATCATTTTATTGTGTGTGCACTTTGATTTTCAGCTTAAAGTTAATAATTTAAACTGCATTTACTACTGTTACGTATCACACTCAAGTGTGACTGCCTTTTTTGTGCATAACTACTGTTACAATGCTTTTTTTCTGCTTAATTTCTCAAAAAAATACTATCTGTTTTGCTCGTTTCTCGCCTTTTCCTATACTAGAATAGTCCAGATCCCAGATTTACTGGTTTCAGGACTTTAGTTTGTGTTTCTGAGTTGTCCAGACCTTGCTGCGGTAGTGGGAAATCTTTCTGCTTATCAATGAGAGTGGTAAGCATTGAGCAGCCTATCTGTCACAAGAGGAGTGGTTTCCAGCTCTGATATTGAACCTTATTGACCATTTTGGGCTAATTCCTGTCCTGTTCAACTTTCTGAGTTTAAAACCCGCATCGTGCAGTACCGCTTAGCTAGAGTTAAACTATTCCCAGCATCATAAAGTTTCCTCTTCAGCTTTTCCCTTAAAACTAGCCAGTTTCTTAGTTTTAGCACTTGAATTTGTTCCTCATGCTCAGCACTTGTCCAGAACATCACAAATGTCACTAAAATAACTGCAATACCATCCTTGTGAAAAATGCACTCAGGAAGTAAAAATAAAAATCCAGTAATTTATTAGTATTAAGCACTTTCATCTCCTGTAAGAGACTTCATCAGAATATAACTTCCTACTAAAAATAAATCATTTAAATACTTTCAGTTAATGACATCATAATTGAACCTCATTAATTCTAAAAAGTTTTATACATAACATTAAAGAAACCATGTCATAAAAATTTTAAATGGTTCATTTTTAGTTGGAAGTCGTATTCTGATGAAGTCTCTTACAGGAGATGAAAGCACTTAATACTAATAAATTCTGGATTTTTATTTTTACTTTCTGAGTGCATTTTTCACAAGGATGGTATTTCAGTGACATTTGTGTGTTTTTTACTTGGTATGGTGTTCCTTAGTGTTTGTATACGTTTTGCACACCTATACCATAATTTTGAGAGGCTAAATGGATACTTAAGATGCCTTCAATCTTTCTGAGACTGATGTTACCGAAGAGGCCAAAGCAGAGGTAAAACAGCTAAGGTTGGAAGTCTCTCAGTTGAATAGGGGGCTTACCAAATTAATTGAGCTTTTTACTCAGAAGGAAACCTATTCATGCCTAGCCGCTGGGCAGTCTTTTATGGGTACACAGTCCCATTTACATCCTAATAGCCATGGTTCTATGAGTACTCAGGCATGTTCCATTTTAAATCACCCTCCTGGTGATTTCAGAAGAAACAACAATGCTATTGGCTGTGCGGGTCACATGGGAGTCTATCCGGGATTGCAACAAGAAGCGACTGTGGCTTCTGAGGTACGGAGACACAATTTGGTGAATTCTTATATTTTTTCTACTTCTTCAACCCAGGACATTAATTTAAATCAACAAGGAGTGCTTAATGGTCCTAATTCAGCTGGCGGCAGTCGTCTGTTGCAAGGTACTGTTCATTACAACAAAAATGTTGCTGGTTATAGTACTAATACTGTTAATGATGGTTCTGGTACCTCACAAAGGTGGGTTAGATGAGGTATCAGGTCCTGGGGATGTTAATGCAAAATTTTCCACCATATTGAGTAAACAGTTTAACCTTTTAGGGGATGGTGCAGTTCCAATAGAGCGTATTGGTGAAAGTGAAGAGACTGATGTATACTTCCTTAAGGACTTGATTTATTGGCTTGAAAAGAGACTGTTCAAACTCAAAATTTTGCAGATGGATATTGCAAATTTGAATCAATGTATTAGTTTAAAAATTATACCACAAGGGTTAAGACTGTATAAATTCCCCTTTTGTATAACATACAATGAAGAAATTGTTGATGATTTTGTGCAGTTTTTTGATGAAATAGGGTTGAATTTGCTTAGAAAAATAGTGTTCTACTATGAAAAACAGAAAGATGTTATAGCAAAAGAGGTAGATGTTTTAGATAATAAAATTAAAACAGATTTGTTGTTTTTTCAGTAGAATGCAATGTATTTCAAAGTGCTTGACAAGGTGGAAAGGAGATGTTATAATATTTTTCCAAAAAAAAAAAACGCAAGCTAGACAGGGACCAGAAAAGTTATTTAAACAAACAGCTCTATCCTATTAAACAATTAATTAACAACAAACGTTATGTTCCTTATGGGGAAGAAGTTAGAAATTCTAATAGTTATAGTGAAGTGGTTAGAAGAGGTGAGACTTGGAACATGGATGGAGAAATGGAGGAGGGGAGAATAGGATTTTCTAGTAGTCAGACGCTCAGAGAGACTAGCACAGCATTACACAGAGAAGGGGGAATACAGCAAGAGTTACTACCCACCGAGGAGGAATGCATACGCCAATGGGAACAGATACAGGAATTAGCGTACACAAGACAGGACATTATGAAAACAAAGGATGGGTTCACTATATATAATTTCACAGATAGGAATATTACTGATGATTATTTTCACTTATTTTCCAAGGGAATTAAGTTTATTCCCTTTTCCAAGGGTGAATTGGTAGAAAATATTCTTGCATTAAAGATGTATACCAGGAAATTACATTTTGAAATCATGTTGGGTAATAAGGAAAGTGAAAATATAGTGAGTTCTAATAAACCTATTTCTTTACCTAAAAAATAAGTACCTTTAATCCACCCCTGCACCCCTTAGTAGAAATACATGGAAAGCTTGTTCTGGAAGATATTTATGGCATGGCTCAGGGTTACAACAGGAGACAGGGTAACTTAACAGAAGGAGAATACAACCTCTTGTTGGATTTAAGGAAAGACAAACAGATTTGTGCATGGTTCCAGACAAAGGGGGAGGGGTAGTGCTATGCAAATATTTACCTTATTTGAATGAGATGCAGAATTTACGTTTTGATGAGACTACCTATTTGGGTGTTTCTAGAAATCAAATGAATATTTCCTATTCTAGGATTGATTCATATCTTAAGGAATATCTGCTGGATGGAAGAAATGATGCTGATCTATATGACTTTTTGTATAGAAGGGACTCTGTAATACCATTCTTTTCGGTATACCCAAGATTCATAAAAAAGTTTTGAAACCACCATTTAGACCAATTGTGGCAGCCAGGGTCTCCAAAATTCATCCCTTGGCTATGTTAATAGATTCCTGTGTACAGCATGTGATTGACAAGACCCCCCCCCCACTTAGTAAAGGATTCTTGGGAATTTTGGGGTTTAATAAAAAAATAGTTATGGGCAGAGAACATTATCTTTTTAACAATAGATGTCAAAGATTTGTTCACCAGTATTCCCAAGGGGGAGGGTCTCATGTTGTTTGAACAAGTATTATTCCAGGAATCTGAACTGGAACATGACATGGCTACACTGGTCTGTGAGATGATGAGCATTGTCTTAGATAATAATTTTTTATGGTTTGTGGGAGAGTACTACCAACAGATCAGGGGTGTAGCCATGGGGTCAGTGTGTTCACCTGTGTATGCCCACATGGTCCTTCTGGGTTGGAAGAATCAGTATGTATTAAATTGTCCTTTTTGGGGTGGTGTCGAGTTGTATGCATGTTATTTGGATGACATTTTTATCCTCTGGGAGGGTAGTGAGTCTGAAATTTCTAGTTTTATTCAGTATTTGAATTCCGGCATGGACTTTTTGGATTTTACATATCAGTATGACATGAAAGGTATAAATTACTTGGAAACTTACATTTTGAAAGGAATTGATGCTTTTAGGTCAAAAATATATAGAAAGGACACTTTATGCAATGCATATTTGCATTTTCAAAGTAACCACCCCATGGGACAAAAGAGAAGGATTATTAACGGTCAGGCCATAAGGGTCGCCTGTATGACTTCACATTTGGAGGGCTTGGGCCCTGAACTAGAAAAGGTTTCTAGTATGTTCCAATATAGGGGATACACCAAATATTTAGTAGAAGAAATTTTGAATGAAGTACATATGAAATGGGGTGTTTTTTATAAACCACTCCAGGGGGTGGGTTTCACTACAAGCGTGAACCATTCCAAGGATGGTGTTCAAACCAAAAAGATTGAAAAAACGTATGTATTGCAGTATAATTGGAATACCAATAGTATAAAAAGTGATGGAATCTAACTGGAATATTTTTAGAACAAACAGGGAAATTTTCAACTAAGTGGGAGAAAACCATTGTTTATTAACAGGATGGGTCCAAACCTGAAAAAACTTTTTGAAATGAAAATAGATAGGACTGAGGTGGTGAGTTTAGGCACTAGACCATGTGGGATGTGTGCACAATGCCCATACATTAACAAGCAGGGTAGTTTGGTTTTGAACAATAATTTGAAAAGTAAAATTACATTCAAGAAGGGAAATTGTAACACCACTGGATTAGTTTATTTGGCAGTATGTGTGTCATGTACTCACTATTATGTGGGAAAAACAGAATGTATGTTAAAAAACAGAGTGTATGAACACAACAATGATATAAAAAAATCATAAATTATCCAGTGCTTTGTACAAGAATTACCTCACTTGTACAGGGTTTGTGAAATTTGTGTTTGGTATATTGGACATTGTCAAAATGAACCCTAGGGGTGGAGATTGGAAGACGTTATTAAAAAAAGAGAAACTCGGTGGCAGCTTAAGTTAGCTGGAATGTTTCCACCCGGTCTGAATGAGACTGTTTCTATTGCTCCCATGTTGTCGGAAAGGGCTAATAGATTTTAGTAATACATAATTTCAAACATGATATATTTATGTATGTGAATCTGGGTTTTACATTACTATAAGTAGGTAGATACTATATGTTTATATGTGAATTTTAGTAGGGTTTTTGAATGAATTCAACATATTTATGACATGGTTTCTTTAATGTTAGGTATAAAACTTTTTGGAATTAATGAGGTTCAATTATGATGTCATTAATTGAAAGTATTTAAATGGTTCATTTTTAGTAGGAAGTTGTATTTTGATGAAGTCTCTTACAGGAGATGAAAGCTCTTAATACTAATAAATTACTGGATTTTAATTTTTACTTCCTGAGTGCATTTTTCACAAGGATGGTATCTCAGTTATTTTAGTGACATTTGTGTGGTTTTTACTTGGTGTGGTATTCCTTGGTACTTGTCAATAACGTGTTGTAAGCAGTAAGTAAGCTACAAATTACTACAGCACTCAACCTTCCTCATTACCTAGAGGAAAACAGTTTTAGTACTTACTTTCCTCACTTACCTCGAGGAAAAGCAGCTCCTGTACTTACTTTTCTCACTGGTCTAGAGGTAAATAGTTTTTTATTCATGCATGTCCAAGGGTCAGCTCCTGGTGCTCTATCCTGTCTACCTGATGAATCTGGGCATCTTGGGGCAATGCAGCAATTGGCTCATGTACACAGACAACCCTCTCCTCCTACCACCCAACACTACAACCTGTGAGAGATGCACTTATCTAGCCAAACTAGAGGCAACGCTCTCTCCAACCAAGACTGAACCTGACAGTCAGGAGGAGAAGGTAAACACTTGCACCACACCACACTCATCACATACTCCCACTAAACCTACACCACCAAAAACCAGACATAGAAACACAAAAACATTCACAGAGGCTCTCAACAATAATCTTCTCAAGCAACAGAGACCTTCAAAGCAGGAACACAAGCAAACTCCACCCCACAACACAACCCAAATGACACATAACCCACAAAATCAGTGTGCCACTCAACCACAGCCCATAAGGCAAAACAACGTACTCAACACACTAGTCATAGGTGACTGGCATACTGATGTCCCACTCACCAGGCTAAACAAGGAGAAGGTTACTGTCAGCTGTCTGTCAGGTACCAGGATCCACCACATAACCCACTCACTCAGGTCACTCCACAACAAGTAAAAATATGACTCTGTCATTGTCCATGTTGGTGTGAATGACCTGAGACATACTTCCCTGGACTACATGAAAAGAGACATGGAAGAACTCTCCAATCTTATAGTCCAGGCAGGTATGACTCTAGCCCTGAGTAGCATCCTGCCATCACCCAGAATGATACCACAGTCCAAAGACAAAATGATTGGCTTCAACAATTGGCTAAGCTTCTGGTGTCATTCTAAGGGGATCCAGCATCTGTCTGCCTGGGACGACATGGACGACAGACCATGATGCTTTGTCAGAGATGGCCTGCACCTGTCACTTTTGGGATTCTGGATACTGACTAAGGCTCTTGCTGCCCCTATAGTGCTTTTTTAGGCAAGGTTCAAATGACAAACTCGCCACCATAACAGGTGCAGTCAAGCAAATACTAAGGGTAATGCTACTCATTGCTAGAAGTCTAACCCTCAAAATGCACTCACTCAAGGCACTCCTTAAAATGGAGGACATCGTTATCTTTGCAGTGACTGAGACCTGATTCAAGGCTCCACAGAGCACCCCTGCATTACCAGGCTATAACTCATACCACACCTTTTGGCCATCTAACCTGGACCGGAACACTAAAGGTGGAGGTTTGTCCATATTCATTAAGGATATCCACACCTCCAGGCTAATTGTTCAGCATAATGCGTCTGAGATTATCCAAGTGCAACTAACTCTGGGCAAGACTGCAATCAAAATTGTAGCTTACTACAGATCCCCCACCATGCCCCAGGACTCCCACTCCTCTTTTCTTGATATACTGGAAAATATTAGGGTTCAACCAAACACCCTAATAATAGGCAATTTCAACTACCCCACCATAAACTGGGAAAACTACTCATGTGCCAACTCCTTTACTTAACACTTTCTGGAATTCATAAATTCCAATGCCCTGGATCAACTTATCCACACCTCCACCAGGGGCAACAACATCCTAGACCTAGTCATTACAAACATGAGTGACGGGTGTTCCACACCTGAAGTAAGCTCCTCGTTGGTCAGATCCAACAATAAGTTAATCACCCTAGATATCCACATCCTGCCCCCACCCTCCATTAAGGAAACTACTGTAAAAAATTTCTCCAAAGCCAACTTCATGCTTCTTAAGACAGAAGTAGTGAACGTCACGACACCCATGCAGAAGGACAATACAGTTACGACTGCTGAATCTGACACAAATGCACTCTATAAGCACTTACACGAGTGCATGGATCATGCTATTCCTAACAGAACCAAGATACTATCCTCCAAAAAAAGGAAGTCAACCTGGTGGTTCCCCTGCCATAAACAAACTCTACAACAGAAGGAAGAAACTGCTGCAAAAGAGAGAAAAATCCCGTGAGCGGAGGAATTCCCTGGTCAGCCTCAGTAAGAAGCTGAGATCCCTCATAAAATCCTCCAAAGCTACATACGAAAACAAAATCACCACTGATTCTATGGACAACCATGCAGCATTCTATAGCTATGTTAAGAATCTCAATAGCAACACCTAGATCTGCTCTGAGTTGCAGCACAATGGCACGAAAATTACAGAACCAACTGATATTACCAACATCCTGGCACATAGATTCAGTGCTAACTTTACCCCCCTCTCACCCCCTAAAGAGCCCATATCTATACTAGAAGAATGCAGAGTCCCTAAAATCACAACTATGTAGGTAAAAATTGCACTCTCTAAAGCTAAGAACACAGCATCCATGGGACCGGACAACATCCCAGGCTGCATTCTACACGAACTTCAGAACTATCTTGCTCCCCATCTAAGCACCATGTTCAATCATAGCCTCACTTCAGGCAGTTATCCCACTCCACAAAGGGGCAGCCACCACGGACCCCGGGAACTATCACCCTATTAGCCTGATGAGCCTGGTCTGTAAGGCCATGGAACATATCATTATGGAACTTATAAACAAAGACAATGGTAACATCCAAATTCTGGACCCCCACCCAGTTTGGGTTTGTGAAAGGCAGAGCATGCCTCCTGAACCTGATTGACTTCTTTGAAGCAGTCACCAAAGCCATAGATGAGAGTAAGGTGGTTCACACAGCCTATCTTGACCTCGCCAAGGCTTTTGACACCATCCCCCATTCTAGAATTATAGATAAACTCACTAAATTGGGTATAAATCCCTATGTCACAAGGTGGGTTGCCAACTGGCTCACTGACAGAACCCACACTGTAAAAGTTGCAGACTCCAAATCTGATTTCAAACCAGTGACAAGTGGAGTACCACAGTGTTCAGTCCTGAGTCCTCTCCTGTTTGGTATCTTCTTCTCTGAAGTACTGGTTAACACTGATGGTCTCTGGCTAATGAAGTTCACAGATGACTGCAAACTAGGATCCATAGTCGAGTCCCCAAATGATGTGGACATCCTACAGAAGGGCCTCACTGAGACAGACATCTGGTGTCAGAGCCATAGCCTCAAACTCAGTGCCAAAAAGTGCATTGTCATCTCCTTTGGTAAAAACTCGGTACCCATGAACTACCATATAGGCAGCAGTCTACTTAATGCCGAATGTGTGA